>NC_056743.1:96476290-96593790 GCF_019279795.1 Protopterus annectens
GGCAGGGTTATATAATTATGCATGCAAATTTTACGTTAATCAGCGTACAGATTTGTACCCATTTTTCATGGCTCTTGTCCAGATTTTTGATGTTTTCAGGTTGACAGGTAGGTCCATTCATTAAGTTCTTTGTCTTACTCTGAATTTTATAGGCCACAATAACCACAACAAATAAGATTTTTTTAATATTGCATAAATAGCTTATGACATCTCAGTAACCAAGGAAAATGCATACTGCCAAAGCAGCATTTTCTTCTAACAGAAGTGAGCTTTCATACAAGGCTAACCAATTCTGTGTCACTTGAATTAAATATTTAGAAAATATGACAAATATTACAATACAAATAAATAGTATACAAATAATATAACATTTCTTTATCTGCACTAGACAGAGGTCAAATATCAATACAGTTGTGCTTGACATTGTGTATGCTTTCAGATGGTTCTACTTGCCTGTAACTGTAAGTAGCATGGTTTTGGAATTAATATACATATGAACAAGCAATATTTGATGCCTAGAGGAGTCAGTACACTAACTGTAAAAACACCTGGAGGAGTCACTAGGTTGTCATGAGTTAAAACAAAGTTAAAGCCCATCAAGGAAGAATCTCTTGCAAATAAAGAGAAGTGACAAAGCACATCTGTGATTGTGTTTCATAGTCTAGGGACTCACTGAAACAAATGTATAATATTCAACAGTTCTGCTCATCTTAATTTATATAGAGGCTCTTTTAACCATAATCTCTGAATCAAGTTAATAAATGTCCAGATCCAGGCTAGCAAGTAATAATAGACTTAGCTGATCCCACTTAAGCGAAAGTGCATTTAAACAAAAACGCATTTTCACGAAAATCATTTCATCAAGTAGTTTTGCTAGATAGCGGTACATTGAGGATAAGGGAATATTCCCTTTTCCCCACTGTCTTGCGATCTCGGACTTTGTATATTTAAGTAGTGGGTGGGGAGGTGCAGACCAGTTTGCCCCCCTGCATAGATGTTTTTGTTGGATTTTCTTTTGATTTTTGTTTTTTTTTTTAATGAAATGATTTTCGAGAAAGTGTGTTTTCGTTTAAATGCACTTTTACTTAAATGGGATTGGCTAAGTCAGTTTCGATAAACTACAAATTCGATGGGTTGAAGTAGACCCACCACTATATGCTTTATGATTCTTAGATTGATATGTTTTAGCACTTAATTCTATATTTCTATACATCTCCTAATCATTTAGCTACAAGATTTTAAATTTTTCTTTGTTTTATTTACATTTTTCTTTGTTTTACTTTGCCTTCTATAATTACATGCAGTTTGTATGCCTATAAAACTTAACATTTTATGATACCATTACTAACAGAAACAGTGTCGCATACCTCTAAACTGTACAGATTTTCGCATAATGTCCAGATTTTTGGTCTGTTTTTCATTAAACTCTGGTTTTCTGGCAAATTAGTGACAAACCATTAAAGACTGAAGTTCGAAAATAATGGCAGACATTTGAGTTTCAGACTCCATACCCTTCAGAAAATTCATGCTAACATCAAACCTGTTTGACCTATAAACTTTCTAAGAGCAATATTTAAAATGTGTCCCTATTCTTGGGCCTTTGTACAACTTTTATTTATGGGTTTGTCCAGATTTCCTTGCTCTAAGAGGTTGAGGGGTACTATGTATGGGCTTTTCACTCCAGAGTTTTCAAAAGCAGTTGTCTCACCCTATTGTCACACATTATGCTTTGCTATTTATTATAATGTCTTTTCAAGCTTGTAATTATCTATCTATGCTTATTCTTATGGATGTACACCTCCTGTGCTTGTACATTTTCCTTTATTTTCATCTGCTGTTTAGTCAGAGGATCCCAAGCTTCTATTTAAAATGGACTTTTCTGTTGGACTCAACAAAACTCAGGGTCAACAGATTTGTAAACCAAATAAAAAGGCATCATCTGACAGAAAAAAAAAACAGGAAGTCAGTTCCAGAAACAAGTAACTGTTTGAGATGCTAGACAGCTATCTGAAATGTCAGCAATGTAGCAGACCATCACATTTTGATTTTTATGGAGTGCACAAGCAAATAAAGCAGGTAAAGAGAAGTGATTAAATTCTTACCACTAGAATTCCGGCAAAGGCTCTTAGATTCTTAATTAGGTCAAACAGAGTACTGGCCACCAAGGACGTCAACTGGAAAAGAGAGACAAATTGTTACAAGAATTGTGGTAATTATGAAGTAAAACAACATGTGATGCTAAACTAAAAACAAAAGTTGGTTTAATGAGACTATGGCAACATGTCCAATCATGCTATCAATGCTAAAGGACCAGAAGGTAGTTTTGTATGGTGGCCAGTTATAGCTAGCTAGGGACAAGATGAGGACCAGAAGGGAGATTGTAATTAACACTAAAAAAATAAAAATGGAGAAAATGATGGTGATGATGGTGGACATTGGCTAGTCAGTAGCCACAGTCCTAGGTTTGACCTTTGCATCTGTTACTGCACAGCGTGTGCATGTACAATCTGTCCACATGTTTTTTTTCTGGGTACACATTCTGTTACTGGTTTGGCACAAGATCTCTTGTGGGACTGCGGACATTTAGTAAATATATGGGTAACAGGAGGTTAGTCACTTGCCTGTTTTTTCATCTTTGTTCTCATGTAGAAGAATTTGCCTTATTCCCCACTTGTTCCTCATATCTTACAGACTGACTTTATGCAAAGGGAGTGGGGGCTTATTCTTACCCACACCAGGACTGCATTTTTTAACAGATGAATGTATGTGCACATATGCATGTACATCTGTATTTACTTAATATGTCACTCCCATATCTCAACCTCATCTATCATTCTCTCCATCATCTCTGAAAATAACGAACGTTATCAAGGGCCAATGTCATACAAAGATTCTAGCTTCCTCATTAGTACATATAACTCGGACAATATTAGAAAGGTTTCCTTGCTTACAGACATGGCTTTACAAGCATTGGACATTAGCAGTCAGAATATTTTTTTTCAAACATCTTTATTAAATTTACACATATCAAAGACAATAATTTATATAAATAAAAAACATACAAAATGATATCACTTTAGTTGCAGTTTACATCACAGACACCATTGAAACAACTGTAGTTGTAAACATTATACATCACTTATAAACCATCCAGTCATTGTCAGTTAAGCATTATATAGCTCATTCAAATCCTGCCTATTACCAGTCAGAATCTTGGACAAAACCCCACACTATCATTTCTTACCCCAACTTACTAAAAACTGTAAAAAGCCAAAGACCGGGTCATCACAGAGGAGGGGCTTCTCTTTATTGGCAAATTCATGCTTTAATTAATATGTCTCCAAAGTCTCTAAATTCAAGTTCAGTTTCTATTAAAGTATCTGTAACGATCAGAAAAAATATACAACACTAATGTAACAGAATGAATAAATACAAAAACTGTAATAAAACGATCATAAACAGAATTAAATAGAAATTACTAGTGTCAAGTCATAGTTGTGGGCTAGAGATCATTCATCTGACTATTCACGAAAAGCCAACATGTACAGAAAAGTGTAGAGAAATCTGCAGAAGCAAGCCAGAGTGGAACACTTACACAGTCTCTGTGGCAGTATGCTCCAGAGGGTTTGAGTGGATTGACTGGACAGGCAAACAGGATCAAACATGTACAAACAAAACAAACCTACACACAGACTAAGATGACGGGATTGTAGACCAGAAGTCAATTCAGGCTAAAGAACAGTTGCAGTGTTGTAATTAGACATACCAGTTAGTTGTCTGACCATGGAGGTTTGAACTAGCTACAAGTATTCAATCTCGGAGTCACAAAGTCCTAGGCATAAGATATAACTGAAGTAGAGGTATGGGACTACTGTGAAACTTTCTTCATGTATTAAGGTGCTTGATCCTGGAAATGTTCTGAAGATGTAAACAAGAAGATTTACCCAAGGCAAACACCCAGTCCCTAAATGTCAGCAGTTTGTACAGGATCATCCCAAATCAAACATCTTAAGTCACATCTCAAATCTGCTGCCACCATAAAAGATGGAAGTAAGAGTAGATTAATCTTTCTGGGCGACATGAATTGCCAACGCTTCACTGATTTTACGAATGGGTTTCTACTGCTTAGTCACTGGTAAATGGTTGCCAAATTGTCAGCGAGGGAATACACACTCACCATACTGTCCAAAGGGAATAATAAGTGGAACTGGATGTAACCAGCAAAACAGTATTATGATAAACCCTGCCTACAGTGAGAGATCCTAAAGACAGTATGACCAATGTAACTAGCATAGGGCCAAAGATCAAGCCTTTTCATGAAATGCACTACAAAAGGGTATAGGCAGGAAAATATTAATTCAGAGATCGTGTTATGGGTACAATACAAGAGGTAGGAGGCAAACTGAAAGATGACAGAATAAACCACAGTTAAAAATACAAAAGCTCAAGACACTATAATCAATGGTGTCAACTGCACCACAGAAATCTTGGAGGATGAGAAAACAGCAGTAGTGCTGGTCTCTGAGCATCAGCAGGGCATTTGTCACATAGAAGCAGTTTCAGTATTATGAAGAAAGTGAAAGCCAGACTCTGTGACCATTAGTCAAGATTCAAGCTGTGCACAATCACCTTCTTGATAACCTCTTCCATGAAGGGAAGATTTGAAAGGGGACAGAAAATTACAAGGTACAGGGATTTTTTTAAACAAACTTCTCTGCCTTTCTAAAACATTTGCAGCTTCATAAGAGGACTTCACACCATCCAACATGACATATTTTCATTCATCTTGTCCCTACAGTCCTATTACTTTTTACTATAACTTCATGATTCTACATTTCCCAGGGCAAACATCCAAACACTTACTATTGCTATGTTATGTCTTTTGGCTTTTCCCGGGTAAGGGTCGCAACAGCGGAACTCCGGTCCGCTAATGATTAGCAGTAGATTTTTACGTGCCGAGTTGCCGGCTCTGATGCACAACCTTCAACGAAGGCACACCCATTCACACGTCTCCACACAGAAGACGCTCTAGCTGAGAATCGAACAGGGCAACGTCTTACTGTGAGGCAACAACGCTACTGCAGCACCACCACCACAGTTTCCAAACACTTACTATTATGGGGAGAAATCATATAGCACTGATATGCATGATATTCTAATGTCAGTGTTTTCCATCTGGGGTAAGCAATGGATCATTTAACTAATCAAACCCCATTACAACTACCCCATCTTTTAATTACCACCATACACCTGGCAAACATCTTGTCAATACATACCATCTTCTACACCCTTTTCCCTATAATATTCTTTCCTTAAAATTTGTGTATGCCCTTTACTTATAGTACGGTTCCTTCCAAGCTCAACCCCAAAATGCCTTGCATCAGAAAATAGGCATTCATGCCAGTTACAATAGCCAATGAAAATATAGTGCTGAAAACTCCACTAATACCTCAGTCACGCCTTCTCCTTAACACACAACCTTTCTCCAACTACTTACCCCCTTATCCTGAGCTACACAAGATGGCTTCTGGTTCAATTACATTCATCCCTTTCATAATTTATAACTCAGTCCTGAGGTCTACTGTGCCAGCTCAAGTTTCATCTACTTAATCTGTATCACACCCTTTATGTGACCAAAATGTCAATTTGCCCTTCCAAAAATGTAACCAACAGGGTTAAGGGAATATGTTATTTCTTTAATTATACATATGTAGCCAACGTTACCACCTTTTTCAGTCAAAGAACCATTAGCACAATTGTTAGGTTAATTTCACGATGCACATGTGTCACCCTACTTAAAGATAATCATCCACCACAAACTGAAGTGTCCATTGAACATGTGGGAGAAACAGAAAATGTAGGTTTTGTAATGACATAATGGTTAAGGTGTTTACCTTAAAGACACAAGGTGCAGGGTTTGATTCTCACATGGGGTAACTGGCTAGGCTTCAAATGACCCAAAAGGGCAGTTAGCCTAGTACTAATCTATGAACCTATGAACAACTGGAAACAGTCACACAGCTTGTTGATGGTTGTGACATACTAATGGCAGAAGGATTTTATACGGATAGGCACAATAATGCGGCAATACTGTTGCACTGGGGATTGTACAAACATTATGGTACTGAAGTGGCTGACAAACACTGGAAACATGAATCGCACAATGCATCATAGAAAATGATGAAGTCTACATCGCATGGGATCACCCATTACCAACAGTTCAAAAGATGGATGCGAGAAAACCAGATATAGGGGGTATGTGGCCAAGATGTCAAACATCTAACAGCACAGAAAGTTAGCTCTGCCTGTTTCGAGTCTATATTACAATACTGAAGGCAATGAACATCGAACTGTTTAAAGGCTAAAAATGCAGGACCTGGAAGTCAAGCCCCACCCCCCCCCGCCGCCGCTAATTGTATAAACCAACTCTGAGATCACACTACAGTGAGGAATGGACAGATATTCCAATCTTCACTGTACTGCAATCTCACAAAAAGCACATAATTGAACGGCACTCCGACACTAAAGCCATTCGATGTTCAGCCTCTTCGATTTTGTAATAGGAGCCCCCTGTTTCTTATTATTCTGACAGGAATTTTTATTTTGTTGAGAAAAAATGATTAATTCCTACCAGAAGGAGGACCTGATTAGTTAGTTGTCGATTTTAAAGGAAGATTTTTTGTTTTTTCTGTCAGAAGTTCCTACACAAGTTTTACAGCTATGAGTAACTCAAAGAATTCAAATCAGGAGAGTGGGATACTAGAATCCATAACAAATATAAGGAACTTTCTATCAAAATGGACAAGCTGGAGAACAAAATAAATAACATAAAACAAAACAGCAGAAAATAACTGGTCATAATGAATTTCTACTAAAACAGAATACAAAGCTCTTGGAAAAATTGAAAGATCTGGAGAGTAGGTCAAGGAGGAATATATGAATTTATGGGGTGCCAGGAAAGGAGGAGGGCAGTGACGTGGTACAATTTTTAAACAACTGGTTACCACAAGCATTAAAACCTGCCTGAATTTCTCTCATTTGGAGAATTCCTCCACTCCTAGATCCATTACAGTTAGATTTTTGTCTACCCAAGACAAAGACTTGGTATTAAAACCAGCTTGAACTAATCCTCCTGTCAAAATAAATGGAAAGAACATTCACTTTGATAATGATTATACTTCTGTCATTTCCAAAAGATAAGAATGCATTCCTTTAATAAAATCCTTAAAGTCCAACATCAGAGCATAAATACTGTTCCCAGACAGAATAAAAATATATTTGTCTGACAGAGAGAAGATCTCCAATTCCCTACAGGAAGCTATGGACTTTATTCCAAAGAAGAATATATTAACTGATATAGAAGAAACGGACTGGTCTATATAAAGTTTGAAGAGATAAGCTACAAAAATGGATGGACTGTTAAAGGAGCTAAAAAAAATTAAAAGATATAAATGAATACGACTTTAATCCTAATCTTCATGGATATTACATACACACACATAGATATATATATATATATATATATATATATATATATACACACACACACACACACACACATCTATATATATTTTTTTATCTCCAGGTTTAACTTTAATTGATGTTATCAAGGTAAATGATATTGTTCTTTTCTCTCTTCCCCTCTTTTAAATTATTTGTTTCAGTTACTTCTCTTCTCTTTATTGCATCACTTTTTCCCTGTCATTTCACTACTTTACTCCCTTCTAATTGATCTCATCTATCTTCTTTTTTATTGTATGCTGTAAATACATAAGTGTATACAATTAACAGCACTGTGTTTAATAAGATATACAAATGTTTGAGAATATCTAGTTAGAACTGAAATATATATATATATATATATATATATATATATATATATATATATATTTATTTAGAGATGGTCTTATTGTGTGTATGTATACTGACGGGTTATAGCTATATAATGTGGTTTTATTGTTTGAAAGAGGTTGTGGATGGTGGTGTGACTTTGAAAATAGTATACATGCATTGTTATGTCTGTGGTAGAGAGAATTTCCAGGGGTGCTGAAGTGATCATATAGACTTTTGTGTTTGTTCAAGTGAAAGAAGACTGAGGTATTGCTGTAATTAATTATAGTTTTCTTATTTTTCTTCTTTTCTCTATCCTTTTCTCTCTTTTATATTTATGTAGTTGTCTCTCTCTAATTGCCCGGCTATGGTGTTCTGGTATGAGTTACTAATATGCTGTGGAAGTTGTGTAAGATGAGAAATGGGTGGCTTCCGTATTTAGGATATATTTGTCTTGTTTTGGTGGTTGTTCACAATTTCTAAGTCCCAGACAGATGCGCCATTTTTATGGTGGGGGCTCGTGCTCTTCTTGTTTTAAAAACAGTTAACTCAGTTTGTTTTCCCGCCCAATAGCATTTAGGGATAATTTGCGAGCTGTTTTGGGCTACGGAACTCACCCTGCCAATTTTGCCACATTTACTGTGAACAGTAAGCTGTAGAAGCTATTGTTGACCTTTACCCTGACACTGAGCAGCTGGAATCCTGAAACGGAGCCATGGTGAGAAAGAAACGGTAGTCACTTGCAGTTTTTCATGTGCAGAAGCGTATAGTCACCTTCCTCCTATTTATATAAAGTTTTTTTATGACAAAACGCTAGCAGCAGCTGCTAAAAGTTCTTTTTACGAAATTTTAATCACTTACGTTTGAGAGTTAATTTGTTATAGTTGTATGCTCTCATTGGCTCAATACAAGGTGCAGAAATTCTCAAGCCACTGATTTATTCTACAATATATGGAAAGTGTTATTCATATTTCTTTCTGTATCTAACTGTAACTTTTAAACACGCTATGCAGTAACTATTGATGATCAGCAACATGTATGCTATGTTGATATACTTACTTTTGCAAAACTGCAGTATCATTTTCAATGCATAACAAGCCCTGTAAATGTCTGGAAACTACCTTCATTATGTACGGTAGTCCGTTATCTCAAAGAGCTTGTGAACAGCATTTTGTCATACTTTTTATCACAGCATACAATGCATTAGCAGTGGACCTTTCATCACACAATGTTCCTGAATCACAGTATAAGACCATGGAACAGTACTGCAAGCAAGCTGTAGAACGAAGTGACTACAACTTTTGAGATGTACAGTTAGGTGGCAATGTTCAGTTACTGATTACTGCATTTTGAAGTGTACAGGGTCATATACATCTTGCTGCAGATTAGATTCACATTAATTGTATTAACTAAAGACACCTAAGGTTTTATCCATGGCTGGCCTTATTTTTCTTAATTATTTAAGTCTGCCATGCAATTTGCCACATAATTAGTTATTGTTATAGCATGATAGTACTGCGGTGGTGCAGCAATTAGCATTGTCGCCTCACAGCAAGAGGTTCCCCGTTCGATTTTCAGCTGGAGCGCCTTCTGTGTGGAGTCTGCATGTCCTCCCCCCGGTTGAATGACATCTAAAGACATGCAGGTAGGTGTGTGCGTGAATGGGTGTGATTTCTTTGAAGGTTGGGCATCAGGCTGGCTACTCAGCAATGTAAAAATCCACTGCCACTCATTAGCGGACCGGAGTTCCTCTGTGGCAACCCCTAACTGGGAAAAGCCGAAAGAAAGTGGGCTCTAGAATTAGGTTATAAAAACTTAATAAGAATCTTTTTAAAACAGTGTAGGGAAGGGAGGAAGGAGGGAGAGGAAGGAAAAGGAAAAAATGTAATGCAGGAAGCTGTCGAATTATATAATTTGTCTGACAGCCTAGTCAAACCTTGTTATGTATGTAGTCATATTGTACTGGAACAAGCTGAAGTTCCATCTAGCACATACAGTAGACCTTTATATCTAGTGTTTTTTTTTTTATTTATTAACCACATAGTGTGCATGCATGTGCCTTCTGTGGAAGGCTGGGAGCTCAGCTGGCAACTCGACACCGTAAAACTCCACTGCCAATCATGAGCGGACAGGTGTTTTGCTGTGGCGACCCCTAACCAGGAAAAGCCGAAAGAAGAAAAAGAATTAACCACATAGAAAGGAATGGAATTTATGGCTTGTATATTAGAAAACAAATAATGCTGCTGTTATGTTGAATTTATATATAAAAGTTAATTATTTTTTGTCTTCATTTTCTAAATATAGTTGAATGGGCATTAGATGGACTCTCACTTAAACAGAATAGTGTTTCTTTCATTTTTACATGAGACTGAAGTATACAAGTATTTACTCTATGCTTCATACCATTGTACTTAATTACATTTCTCATAAGAATATAGATAGGAATACATGTTTGAATAAAAAATTAAGTTTAGTTTTGCAATAGACTGAGTTATTACATTTTAAAATATAATGTTAAAAGTTTCATTTTCATAAGGCAGAAGCTGAAAATAATGTGGTTAGTGGGTGGTTTGATTAAATATTTAATCAAACCAGGAACATATTGTTCCTGGTTTGATTAAATATTTAATCAAACCAGGAAGATATTGTTCCATGTGTATATTTGTATATAGAAGTTCGTTTCAAAACTCAAAAGTTAAAAAGTTTGTTTCATCCATGATTAGTTTTTCTAAAAATTACTCTAAGTCAATGTATATAAAAAAAAGTTAGATGTTCTAATCTTACCTTATACACATGCTAACATGCAAGTGTCTTTCACTTAATGTAGTGGTCTTAATAATAACATGAAAAGAGCCAGCCTACTAAATTTATAAAAATGCATAAGGCAAATATATTTTTACAAGAGACATATCTACTAAAAATAGATTCAGATAAATTATCCTTTAATGGTTTTTCAATTACTGATGACTCTTTTATAAAAGCAAAAGGAGAGGTAGTCATATTGTGGAAAAATGATTTTACCATGCCTAAAATACTTGGCACTTATTCTGATAAAGATGGAATGTTATGTATGGCAGTATTAGAAATCAATAAGAAATGTTATACTTTAATAAATTCCTACTGGATACCTGGTCTGGGTACTAGACATGTAGAGAAATCTATAGATGCTATAACTTTACATGCCAGAGGTGAAATAATTCTAGCAGGAGATTTTAATTGTATACTATCTGATAGTGACACTTCTAGAGGTAATAAAGTTAGAATAACAGCTCAAACCAAAAAATAGAACCATTTTATAACCTCAATGAATCTTAGAGATATTTAAGATCAGAGGATGGCAAATTCTCTTAATTTTACGACTCATTTAGACTTGGCACCCAAACGAATAGTGATAAAGTCTTTGTTTCAAATAACTTGTACTCCAAACTACATAAACTCTTAATAATTTCTTGTCCACTTTGACCATAATGCACTTATTTTCAATATCAATTTAAGAAACAATATTTTTTTTTCAGCTTACATAATTAAAATTAAAGGAATCAATGACTGGGTCTTAAATGAAATAAACACTTTTGTGAAGCTCAATAACAATGGTGAAGTAGATGACATCAATATTACAGGATACCATTAAAAGTCTTCCTCTATGGTAAAATAAAGAATTGGTATCTTCTAAAAAGAAAATAATGGGATAGGGAATTATTACAATTGCAAACCAAAACAAATAAATTAAAATCAAATATAAAACCTAATGATAAGGAAATATATTTAGAAATATCAAGTTTACATCAAAAACATGTAGAAACATTAAATCAGAAAGTATCAATTAACCTGGAAAAGCTAAAGTTACAGTCTTACTCTGTAAATCCTAAACATATACATAAGTTAGCTATTAGGACTAAACGTATTAATAAATTAAACCATATTAATGAACTTAAGTACACAGACAATAAATCTACAAAAAAACTGATTTGAAAGGTATATTAGAAGCATTTAGAATATATTATAACTCAGTGTTAAAAGTATTTCCCTAGAGAATGAAGATATAACAGAGATTTATTCAAAACAATGCTGTAAATAAAATGTCAAAACAACAAAGTGAGATGCTAGATAAGACAATTACATTACTGGAATTGAAAGATCAAATCAAAAATTTGAAAAATAATTAAGCCCCAAGTTTAGATGGCATTATTCCAGAAATGCATAAAATTATTCCAGACTCAATTTTAAAAATATTGTTTAATGCATTTTCTATGATAAAAAATGAACTGAAAATTCCCCCTTCTTGGAAATGTTCAATGATTTCTCCTATTTTAAAACAAGGCAACATTTTGCAACTTTGTTCCTCCTATAGACCCATCTCTTTGTTAAATATAAAATCGTTATGTCCAGACTGGCCAAGAGATAAAATAATATTCTACTAAATATAATACATTATCATCAAACAGATTTTATACTACACAGAAAAGCTCAAGATATCATTAAATTACCATTTACTGATATTGCTAATAAGACCAAAAAGCAACTCACTACTGTTAACCTAGATATTGATAAAGCCTTTGATTCTATTAGTTGGATTTACCTGAGTGAAATACTTAAAGGATACATTTTCTCTCTGGACTTTATAAACTTAATATTAAGATTATACAAGGATTCTCAGGCTTATGTTTAAATTGGGTCATATTTATTGTCTTCATTAAAAATTACAAAAGGCACAAAACAAGGTTGCCCATTATCACCCTTGTTTGCACTGTCCATAGAACCCTTTGCCAAAAATATAAGAAACAATATTAATATAAAGAGACTTTCGTCAAATAGTGAACATTGTTCCAAAATCAAACTGTTTTCGGATAATATTCTTAACAAGTGAAGATATAGATTCTTTTTTACCGTACATTATTGAATCAATATATATTTTCAACATATTTCAGGTCTAAATTTTTATTTTATTTATTTTACATTTGTTAACCGGGCTAGTCCAACTGGATACATGTCCATTTTCAGTGGAGGCCCGAGGAGAAAAGCTCCGCTATCTAATACATGGTAAAAAAATGTAAACACAATACACAAGTCATTTCAAGCACAAAAAGCATATACACAATACATAGGGTATTTCAAGCACAAAAATACTCAAGACATTTAAACCACAATATCAGGAAGTACAGATAGGTAATAGGAGATATAGCTGATACTTAAGTACTGGAATGTGTAGTATGACACAGCAGAAATTAAGGTGTTTGTTTAAAAGTTAGCAATAGGATGTAGAGAAGAGTATAGATGATAGATCAGTGACAGTATTTCTAGTAGAAAATAGAAAAGTTAGTAATAGAATGTAGAGAAGAGTAAAGTTGACAGATAAGAGACAGCATTTCTAGTAGAAATGAACACTGAAAAAAAAGTAGACCTGAGAGAAAGTGTAAAGGATGCAGTATATGTGAGGAGTTGTACAGATCAGCTTGGGTTGTTGCATGAGCATAGCCAGTGATTGGTTAGAAAGTGTTTTAGTTTAGTTTTAAACAGTGTGATGGAAGTTTGGGCTATTAGGTCTGAAGGAAGTTGATTCCAAATCTTACCAACTGAGTTGGAAAATATAGAGTCACCTGCGGTGTTCTTTGATAGAGAAGTTTGAATCAGTGTTTTGTTAGATGAGCGAAGGTTTTTTAGGTTGTTGTAGGGTTTTATAAGGGTGGAGAGCATAGGTGTATTTTCAGGGTGGTGAAGGGCTTTCTGGGCTATGGAAAGCTGATAGTATTGAATTAGGTGGGGTAGTTCTAGCCATGCTAGGTAGCAGAGGTTCTGGCAGTGATGTGTTTTATATGGGGAGGCAGTGGCAAATCTGGCAATGTTATTGTAGGCTGCTGTAAGCTTATTGATGTTGTATTTAGAAAGGTTAGTATTTAGAAAGGTTATTGGGGAAGCATATAGGAGTGTAGATATAAGATGGGTTCTAGCTATGGTAGTTCTTGCTTCAGGAGTTAGGAAAGATTTGATTCTGTAGAGAGAACCTAATTTTCTATTTGTTGCTGTTATGATCGAGTTGATATGAAAGTCAAATTTAAGTAGGTTGTCAATATTTATGCCAAGAAGTTTGGCTGATCAGGAGAGATAAGGGTGCCATTGTTACAGGTAAGAGAGAAGTTGATAGAGGGGGATTGATGTGTGGGTAAGAAGAGGAGAAGTTTAGTTTTCTTAGGGTTTAGGAGGAGACAGTGATTAGAGAACCATTGCTCTATGGTGGTGAAAGTTTTTTGGGTAAGTGAGTGTAGGTCAGTTTGGGTGGTGGCCGAGCAAATGATGGTGGTATCGTCAGCGTATTGGATACAAGTAGTTAGAGGGGTGACAAGATGTAGGTCATTGATAAAGATGGAAAATAGAAGAGGACCTAAGATGGAGCCCTGAGGGACTCCCAAAGTGGTGGGCAGAAGTTCGGAGAGATTAGTGTTCCATAACACTGCTTGTTTCCGATTTTGAAGATAGGAGGTAAACCAGTTTAAGGCAATGCTGTCAAGAGCAAGAGATTTTAAGCGATGTAAGAGTAGTTGGTGGTTCACCATGTCAAAGGCTTTTGACAGGTCGACAAAAAATGCTGATGAGAGTAGGTTATTATTTCGGTTTTTATTAATACAGTCAATAAAGGATAATAAGGCTGTGGTGGTGCTATGGTAGGGACGAAATCCATGTTGCCAGTTTGTGAGAAGATTATTGTTTAGGAGATGACTAAGTAACTGTTTGTGGATACATTTCTCCATTATTTTAGCAATAGGAGATAGCAGCGCTATGGGGCGGCAGTTGGAATACTCAAAAGAATCACCCCCTTTGAAGAGAGGGATGATGTGGGAGATTTTCCAGAGTGAAGGTATTGTACTTTCTTTTATGGTTCTGTTGATGAGTATAGAGATCGGGTAGGCAATAGCTTTAGCTCCTAGCTGGAGATATTCAGCTGGTATTTTGTCGGCTGAGGGGGTTGAAGGTTTAAGTTTTTGAAGTAGGTTTAGAATATGGGAGGTGGGTATGGGTTGAAGTTGAAATGGTGGTGGGTACAGTTTGGGTTACCTAGTAGATCAGGGTCAGGGCTTTGTTGGTTGGCTAGTTTAAGTATTGTAGAGGTAAAGAAGTTATTGAATGCATTTGCCGTTTGTAGGGGAGAGTCAGGGCTGGAGCCTAGAGGATTGGGAGTTTCAACTTTGCCGGGGGATAGTAGTGTGTTAATAGATCTCCAGAATTTTTGTGGTTGGTGTTGGGATGATTGCTGTAACTGGGTGTAAAAGTTTTTTTTATCTTGTATGATAGCTAATTTATCAAATTTATTAAAATTCAATCAAAGCAAAACTGAAACATTACTAATCAATAAGAGAATGAACAATAACATACAAGATAATAATAATTTTAATTGGGAAAACAAAAGAATACAATATTTGGGGGTCAGTATAAAACCCACCTGGAAAGAAAAGGTACTCTCAAATTATACTATTTTATTAGACACTATTATCAAGTTACCTAATAATTGGAATACAAAGTTTTTTACCATGGAAGATAGACTCACATTGATAAAAAAGATTATTCTACCAAAAGTTTTATTCTACATACAATCCTGGATTGTAATCCTCCCTAAAAATTTCTTCAAACAAATAAATAATTTAGTACTTAAGTTTCTTTGATTCCCTAAAAAACCGAAGACAGCTTATAACTGGCATGTAACAAGCTGGAATAACAATGGAATTGGCTTTCCTAATAATATAGATCTAGATGCAAAGTCAACTGTTATTAACATAGTCTTACACTGGTTAAATAACACATTTCAAGCTGGAAACAAATACATGAAACACACAAATTCTAGCAGTAATTATAAAGCACAAATTAACTCATAGTTACGCATCAAATTATATTGGGTACTACATGATTATTGTTTATATAATAAGAAATTCAATCATTTTACCTACGGGATGAATCAAATCTTTGGTAGTTTTAAAAGTGTAATAGATTGTAGATATAATATTAAACATATTGTCACACATCTGAAGAAGTGTGATTTAAATGGAAGAAAATGCTAAATTTTATTGTAAGGCATTTATGGCATTTTAAACTGCAGTTTTCTAATAAACTACGAGTGTTTCAGCATTCGCTCAATTATTACTTTCGCCAGTAGCACTTTTGATCGTATTTATTGTTTTTTTGTGGGAGTGCTACCTGCATTTTTTTTGTTTTATAATATTAAACTATGTTTTCTTGTATTCCCCACTGCATACACCCCAGACTGTTTAGAGCCCTTTAACTTAAACAAAATGTTGAATCTTAAAGATAACCTAAAATTTTGGAATCCGTTTTAAGATAACAATAAGATTCATACAATAAACTGTCTTCTAGTTAGATATAATGTAAATCAAGATAACTGGCTATCCCTACAAACATTACGACAGTTCATTCAGAACAAAGTAAAAGTATCAATAAGTCAAAAAACACACATTTCCCAAGATACTACAACTTTTAATGAGTAGTAACTGACATAACCTTTTGGGATTATTCAACAAAAGTCAATAAAGAATCCAGAAAATGATAAACTATTAAAATCAGTAAGCAATACCACATCATCTCTTTACTGGTTATTTACATGTTAATTTCTCCATAGAAGTTTATTTACTCCTTATAAAATTGCCATCATTTTTAAGTGTAATGAAACTAAATGATGGTGTGATGAAATTTTAAAGGCTAATTGGGTTCATAAGATAATTGAGTGTAAGGCTGTCTTACAAATCTTGGAATGATTTCAGAAATGTTGCAAAGGCTTTGTGGTCAGATAATTGTCATGTTTCTGACTCCTTGTTATTTAAATTTTCCTATACCAAATGTAATCTCAAAATATCAAGTACCATTCCTTTGATCACTTCTGGCCATTGCTAGAAAAATAATCACAATGAATTGGAATAACAAACAAGAGTTATCATCCAATGATTTTATAAGTCTAGCTAAAAGTGATTGTAAAAAAGAAATGCCAACTATTCTAAGTATAACATCTAATATAACTCATAAAAGAATAACTTAGCAGAAATTGCAAGATTTATTGGACAAATATTAATAGCATTTATACTTCATATGGAATTTTGTCATGGATGACTGTATACTTGATTGTTAATGCAGGTTGTAAAATCAAATACAAAGCTATTAAAAAAAAAAACAGATATAATGGCCATGAAAAGAAGACAAAAGTAGCATTGATCATTGAAATCACTATGCCCAGTGACCACAGTGTCTTGCGAATAAAAAGAAAGTAATAAAATATCAAGTATAGTACAATTATATATAGTTATAATAGTATAGTTATAACAATATGCAAACTACAATAAAAGTTTTCCTAACCAACTTAATACTCTTAACCATATTTTTACCTGCCCTGATCTCAGACCATCTCCAAACCTATTTTGAAAATTCCAAACTCTTCCTCCACAATCTCCCTCCAAAACAAACAACCACTGTTGATATCTCCCACTCCCATAAACACATTAGCATCATCTCCACTCCCTGCTATATGTCACCTCAATACCATCGATGCACACACATTAAGTACAACAACCTTTTACTAAAGAAATGGAAACCTCTAACTATTCACACAACCCAATATCTACACCACAAAGTCCTACCTTAAGGGATGGGGACATGGACCCTAATCCTGGCCCAACCAATCCATCTGCAGTAAATATTCACTGCACAACTTCCCCAAACCTGCCAACCTTGACAAAATTCTCCAACTCTCTACTTATAGCACATCTCAATATCCACAGTATCAATAACAAAATTGCCCACATTCATGCTCTCCTTGATATTCACTCCAACATTTTCTGCCTTACAGAAACATGGTTAAAACCTGGAACTATGGATAATGAAATTATCCCCCCTGGCTATAACATATTGAGACAAGACCGATTAAAAATGGAAGGGTGGGGGAGTAGCACTCCTCTACAAAAGTGGCCTACAGATCTCCTCTATATCTGAAAACCCACCCTTGGACAATAAGGCTGAAGTCCTCATCTCCAAACTTCAAATCAACCCTAACAAATCCCTCTATGTGATCTATATCTACCTACCCCCCGGTAATAACAACAGTATAATAGAAGATATTCTTAGCTGGGTGCCGTCAACTTACCCACAAGAAACAATTATACTAGGTGACTAACACTGACTGGAAAACCTTCAACACTAATAACCTTTCCATACATATTAATCTCCATGGTTTTATTCAAACTATCAACTCAACTACCAGAATCAACACACCAACCAAAAAAAGAGAGCACCTTAGACTGGATACTTATAAACACCCGCATACTTATAATGTAGGAACCTTACCAGATGATCTAAGTGATCATACTCTAACTTATATAATAAGACAAAGGAATGACATCTCTAACACGCCTACCTACAGGATTTCATGAACAAAGAAAAACTTTAACCCTGTACTATTCCAAAATGAACTCAATGCATGTGACTGGAAACCTCTAAAAATACTCCCACTAGATGAGGCTGTCAAGTATTTTAACTCCTAGATGTGCATGCACCTAAACCATGATGCGCATGCACCTAAACCATGATGCGCATGCACCTAAACCATGATGTGCATGCACCTAAATGATCTATTAGAATAAAATCCAAACCAGCCCCCTGGCTAACAAAAGAGACTAGACAAAAAATTCTACTTAGAAACAAAGCTTGGGCTAAATGGAGAACTAACAGAACCTCCCCTGAACAACAAATCTTTAGACAGATAAGAAACATAACTAAAAAGGCTATACTCTCTGACAAAAAGAACTACTTTTGTAAGTTACAACAAACACACCACAGGAATCCTCAGAAATTTTGGACTAACATCAATAGGCTCCTCAACCCTGGTCACTCTAGCACACCATCCCCTCATGATGCTGATCATAACACTCCACATCAAATAGCCAACAACTTCAACACCTACTTTACAGAAACTATGCAATCCCTAGCTAGCCAGCTTTCCACTGATAACATGAGGCTCCCATCTTCTTTAGCTGGATCTATACCAACATTTAGATTTCAACCTATCTCAACCACTTTCATCTAAAAAATCTTACTAAAACTTAAGCCTTGTACTCTTTCAGCCGACCAGTTACCTTCTGAATATTTGCAAATAGCAGCCAAAGTTATTGCCTTTCCCATATCCATCCTACTTAACAGAACCATTAATGAAGGAATCATTCCAGACATCTGGAAAATCTCCCACATCATCCCCCTACATAAAGGTGGTAAATCCAACGACTACTCTAATTACAGCCCAATAGCTCTACTATCACCTTTAGCTAAAGTTATGGAAAAATGCATTCACCATCAGCTACTAGACCACCTAACTAAACATGACATTCTGGCTAAGTGCCAGCATGGCTTTAGGCCATTTCATAGCACTACCACCACTCTATCTTTCACGGACTCCATCTATAAGAACCGTAATAACAACATCCTCTCTTGTGCTCTCTTCATCGACCTTTCAAAGGCTTTTGATACGGTTAATCATCCCCTGCTTATAAATACTCTTGAACTTCTTGCTCTAGATACCCCAGCTATACAATGGTTCAAGTCTTACCTTAACAATAGGCAACAGACAGTTCTCTGGGAAAATAAATTATCATCCCACCTGCCAGTCACCCTTGGAGACCCCAGGGCTCCATTTTAGGACCTCTTCTCTTTTCACTATTCATCAACGACCTTCACATAGCAGTCCCTGAAGCCACTTGCATTCAATATGCCGATGATTCCACACTTATATGTTCTGCCAACTCCACATCTGAATTACACTAACTCAAAAAGTATTCAACTCGGTAGAAGACTGGTTCCTGAAACGCTACCTCCTTTTGAATGCCAAAAAAAACCAAGCTTCTGCTCTTTACACCTACCAATAGGTCCTCTCCTATTGACTTCTCTATTAAATCTAACAATGGTACCCTCATCTTTCCCGATCCCACTACCAAACTATTAGGAGTCACAACTGACAACCTCAACTTCGATAACCATATAAATAACACCATTCAAACAGTGAATAGAAAAATGGGCTCCTTATATAGAATCAAACCCTTCTTGACTCCTATAGCTAGAACCACCATTGCCCACTCTCACTTAATCTCAACTCTTCTCTATGCTACTCCTATTTATACTAATCTAAAAAAAAATAATCTTCTCAAACTATCAAACTCCTATGACAATATTGCCAGATTTGCCACTGGCAATGCATTTCGAACACACCACAGTCTGAATCTAAAGCAGCTAGACAGGCGTGAACTCCCTAATGTGCTAACTTTTTACCAACTCACCATTGCTCATAAAATATTTTACCAACCTAATAATACTCCAATACTTGCTAACCTCATTACCCCTTATAATAATCTGAATTCCCTACGCTCTTCAAGTAAACTACTTGCTAGCATAAGCAAGTCCAATAACTTGTCAGGCGACAGCCTATTCTCCAATACTGCTGGGAAACACTGGAACCTTCTACCTACTAATCTAACTCTACTACCTTCACTGTCACTCTAAGCAAAAACTCAAAATTTACCTAAAATCCCACTGGTTATGTCCCTGCACTAACCCTGATTAATCTACCACCTTTCCTATTTTTTATCTTCATACTGCCTATGGATACACAATCATACTCTACATACCCCATTGTATGCTAAAAACTGGTCATTGTAAAACTTATATAACCACAAGTGTTTGTGTTAACTAACAATGAACTTTAGTGCATCTCTCTTATCAAACGATCACATGACTTGTTATATTACTTTATACTCACCTTAGTATTGTACTTTTGAAAATCCTTCTTTTTATTCTATATACCTCTTTTTATTCTAAATACCTCTTACTTTATTTGTTATTCAATTGTATATTACATTTTGTGCTATGTTGGAGCTTTTCTCCCCGGGACTCTTCTGAAAATGGAGATATATCCAGTTAGACTAGCACGGTCAACAAATGTAAAATAAAATAAAAACATCTGCAGGCAGAAACAAGAGCAATGTGGAAGAAAGACACCAACACAGTTCCAATAGTAGTAGGAGCAATGGGTCTTACAAAAAAGAATCTACAATTGTATTTTGATATGTTACCAATACATGTAACTCCATACGAATTGCAAGAGGAGTCACTACTGGGCACCATTGCAGGTGCTGCGAAGAGCACTTTTGGCTGACATCAAAGATTGAAACAATACTAATTTCATGAACTTTAATCGTACTTTGACTTAGGAATGGGGTCCATCCCCGTCATGGTATTAGAAACCCAAAAGACTTGGAGAAATTAAAAAAGTGCCCACCACAAATAAGTAGTTGTCAAATATATGACCATAAAAATAAAGAATAAAAGAAAATACCCATCCTCTCATCAGAACATCACATTTCCATTAAACTTTCTACATCTCAAAACATTTCAAAAGTAACTAACTGCCATCAGCAAACCTTTCTCACTCAGCTAATCTCTTTATATGTACATCAGGCTTTTATACCTCACTTTTATCACAATGAAGGTAAATGATTTTATACTGTTGTGCATGGCCTAGAAATATTAAAATTTGATTAACTCAGTAACCAGATTATCTGAGCATTTTCTAATTTATATCCTTCCACATACATAATTTCACTTAACATTTTTAACAAACAAAGAAGTTACTTACCATAACATTCCATCTGTGTTGTCCATTTTCATTCTTCTTCAATGTATGGGTTCAGATCCAATACTCAGATCTGACTCTGCCATTACTCCAGCTCATGTAGACCAGCAGACTCTTGAGCTCCTTTCCTACCCACAATGAATCTAGCCCAACTCCCTCCAGATCCTATTTACAGCTTCAGAGAGAGACGGAAAGAAAATGATAAAGTATTGCCATAACTGGAGTTCAACGCAAGGGACAAGGGGTGTCCTTAGTGTCCTTGATCTCATTCCTCAATAAGTTATTCGAGGGAAATGTAGGGGGATGCAGGCTGAGGAAGAATGAAAATGGACAACACAGATGGAACGTTATCTTAAATAGAAAACTTCTTTATCTGATGATGTCAATTTTCATTCATTCCTCAATGTATGGGACACAGTCCTGAGCTACCTAAATTCCTGGGTAGACTCTAAGGAAGGATATTCTGGATAATGGTTAAGCCAAAGGCTGTTCTTTCCCTTGAGACCCGAAACAATTTGTAATGAGTGATATAGGTATGAGAATTTGACCAAGTAGCAGCCATACAAATATAGTTCATGGATGCTCTAGACTGGAATACAGTAGAAGTGGCCAAAGATCTAGCTGAATGAGCCTTTAATTTCTTTAGTAGAGGAGATTCAATTTAGTATACATAAAGATGTAATCTTTCAACCATTTGGTTACCAACCAGTTACCTCTGTGACTGATTAACCCATCTTGTGATGGGCAAAAGAAACAAAACTGGTCTAATTTGTTTTGTTCTGTGCAGGTAGAAGTGCAACTGCCTATGAACATCCAGTAAGTGCAGCATATACTCTCCTTTACTTGCAAAGTTTGGGAAGAATACTGGCAGGTTAATGGTTTGGTTAATGCAGGATTACGACACCACTTTAAGTAGCAAGGAAGTATTGGTACATAAGGTGACCTGTCCTTGTGGAAAACTATATAAGGGGTTTAGAAGATGGTGCTTGGAGTTCTGAAATTCTTCTAGCAGATTTTATCACAACTAAAAAAAGATAATCTTCCAGGTTAAGAATTTTAGATCACATTTAGCTGCAGGGTCAAAGGGGGGACTGTGTTAAGGCTTGCAGTACCAATCTCAAATCCCACTGTGGCACAGGATCTTTGTACGGATGTCCAAGTAGAAGATTATCTTTGAAAAATGCTTTGCATAGTTTAGAAAAAAACTGGGAATGCCCCCCCCCCCCGCACTATCTGAGAAGCATCAGTGGGCGCTGTGGCCTTGGCGTGAGGGAGAATGAAGGGACGGCCTAGCAACAGTTGTGTTGCCTGCATTCACCAGGAAAGATACCGCTTGCATACATGAGTTAATCTCATCTTCATCGACATAGGTTGAGAGAGAGAATTGATCACTGTGTAAAGTTGAGAGAAAGAACTGATCATTGTGTTTGTAGCACCCACTGCAGAACTCTCATGGGATATCTTGATAAAGGAACTAGGACCATCACCGCTGACATTGATCCAAGGGTTTGTATAATCAACCAGGCTGAAATTTTGGTATTGCAAATTATTTTCTTGACCTGATTTCTTATTGTTTGTACTCTTGAAAGGGAAAGTGATGCTACCATGGAGACTGTATTGAATATTGCCACTATAAATTCCAATGTGTGGGTTGGTTGTAATTGTGATTTATTGTGACTGATAGTTATTCCAAGATTTGAACAAGTCTGTAGCACTCTGTCTCAGGCTTGTACCAGTTGATGCCTAGTCACAGTGTTAATGAGACAGTCATCCAAGTAAGAAAACACATAGAATCTCTGAGCTGCCACTATTGCCATACACTTGGTGAACACCCTTGGGGCTGTGGTAAGACCAAAGAGCAGTGTTCTTAACTGCTATGACTGGTTCCCAGATGGAAGCCAAGTACCTTCTGGATCCTCTGTTCATTTTTACGTGATAGTAATGATCTTGAAATTTTGAGCAAATCCAGTTGTCCTTGCTCAGAAGAGGCAGAATGGACTGAACTGTGACCATCAGGAACCTGGTGTGCTGAACTGAGTTGTTCAACACAGTGAGATCTAAAATCGGCCTCCAGTCCCCGGTGTCTTTGTCATGAAAGAATCTTGAGTAAGTTCTGGATTCTATCTGGTCCGGAGGGACCTCCTGGATGACTTTTCTCTAGCAGCTTTTGAATTTCCAAATTTACAGTGCTGCTGTTTCCCTCCGATTGGGTGGAACATCGGGTATTTTTCTGGGTAACAGGAGTGGAACTCCCTTCTGCAACTGTGGGAACCACCTCCATGTGCATCCTGGAAAGGACTTTGAGACTCCCTGAACCACATCTTTTGACATCCCCACTGGTTCCTAGAAAAGGTCCATTGAGGGGTCAAAAACTTACGTCCACAGCAGATAGGGTATTTCTGTCCTTCTCACACCTGGAGTGTGTCTTTCACTGTGGGGCCAAATAAACAACCTTCAAAAGGAGCACTGACAAAGATGACTTGAAGGGCTCTGCAAAATCACACAGGCACATCCAGGAAGGACTCCTGATGAAAATGCCTGAACCAGCAGCCCTTGAGGTGCCTTCCGCAGCATGCACGATGAGCCTCATGGATAAATTGCAATAGAATGAAGGGTAGCAAACCAAGAGGTCACATAAGATTGAGCCTCAGCAGTAGTGTTCAGTGAAAGGGAGTTGGAAAGTTCCTTAAGCAAGTCCCTTTGCAACCTCGTCAAATGTGCCAAATCGTTCAGAGATCAGATAGTAAGTCACTGGAGCATACACGTGCTTCCCAAATCTGTCTGGAGCCCTAGATTCTCTATCAAGGGGGTGAACACTGGAACACTGTTCTGAGAGTTCCTTCTTTGTAATTGCTGCCATAACCATGGCATCAACCGGTACTTTCTTACTCAAATACTCTCTCCCTATCGGTGTAGCTAGAATCCTGTCTGGCCTTCTTGGGGATTGGCTCAATCATATCAGGTTCCTTCCACACCCACCTAGAAACCAGATCTATGCGTTTATCTGCAAGAACAGTGACCCAGGAGGTAGACAGGTCAAACCTGAAAATTTACAGAAATACTAACCCTTTGGGAGATGGGTTTTGGGCAGACCTTCTGTTTTAGGATCTCAAGGATGTCTTAAATGAGACGTCATTGGGTGATTTGTGATACTCTTCTCCATCAAAGTTAGTATCCTCAGTGACAGATTCCTTGGGGGAGGGGTGTCCAAGCGCCTCCTCTTGCACGTCTTCTTGCTAGGGACTTTGGTGGGAAGATCAGATGAAGTATTGGAAGAGATGACCATACCACCAGTTGGGTAGTCTAGAAGCTCTGGCTTGGCTGTCTCAGGGGCAGAGAATGCTGAGGATCATGGTGCAAATACAGCTGAATCATTGAAGGTGGATCTGAGGGGGAAGGACCTGCCTGACCAGAGAAGACTCTTCACAACCCTGACTGCTCTGGACAGAAGGAAGTCAATGGAAACAAGAAAATTAGTTTCTGGCCTGCCACCTCCCTCCACTCCAAGAGCTGTCATCAGAGACTGAAGCTGGAGCCGAGCTATCAAATGGAGCTCAGAGGGACAGATGGCTCCAAACACCTTGTAGTCTGCTCCATCCCCTCAGATCTGACCTTGAAGCTTCGTCTCAGAGAGCTGTAAGGATCCGAAGTTGTTGGAACCAGTGCGCTCAGAGTAGCTGTCAAATCCAAAGAGTAAATTCTCATTGCCTCCGACCCAGAAGGGCCTGGAATGCCTGGATCTAAAGACTAATCCCACGGCTTGGGTCAGAGGAGGAGTCGAGGGACAATGTTCATGACCCGAGTGGGTAGGAACCATGAAAATTCCCTTCTGAAATTGTTCCATGACCAATCTCACCAGCCTTTCTACATCAGCCTCCATCATACATTTGGAAAAACAAGAGGACACTACAGAAGGGGGCCTAGAAAGCTGCATTAGAAAGGGAGAGGGCAACCTAGATGGTACTGGGACCACTGAAGGTGAATAAACAGTCCTAGGCAGAGACTTCAGATCTGTGACACCTTTCTTTGGACTGGAGGAAGAGACCTGCCAGACACTTCAGATCCAAGGATGGTCGAATCGCAGGAGACATCGATCAGACTTTGGTTTCTTTTTCTTAGGCTCAGATAAAGTAGAAAGAGTACACTCTGAAGACCTGGACCTTTCTGATGGGTCCTCAGGGTAGATTTTGGAGATTGAACTCCAGTGATGGTCTGAGAAAAAGTTGGCAAAAGACCTTTCAATATTAATTTATTTCTTCTCTCTATTAAGGCCTTTTGGTTAAATCCACTGCATATCTCAACAATCCTGTTTCAAATGCTCAGCCCCTAAACAAACGCATAAAGTGTGGGCATCGGTAAATGGTATCGTGCCCACATTTGTACATTTTTTAAACCATCCTTTTTTCAGACATATTCACAGTATTCAGTTAAAAGACTGAACAATCGGGTAATCACCAAAAAAAAAAAAAAAACGTATTGCTCTAAATACTGCCACAGAGAAAGGAGAAGGGCAAAGAAAAAAGGCTAACAGACTTTTTTTTACATTTTTTGTTTGCATAGGAAGCGCTATTACCTCCTAAGCAGCAAGGGTACCAAAGGCCTACCAGCAATGGTAGCGGGATATACGCTCGTACGTGTAAAAGGGAAAAAAATTGACAAGAATAGCAGAAAACTGAAATAATCAAGGATAGAGATAAACTTACTGGAGTAATCAAGGATAAAGTATTTTTGAGAAATACACTTATCTTAGAAGCAAATGCTCAAGAGCAGTAGCCAAATATGTCTAGTCGCGAAAGCTGCAAATGAGATCCGAGGGGAGTTAGGCTAGATGGACTGTGGATAGGAAAGGAGCTTGAGAGTTTGTTGGCCTCCACAAGCTGGAGTAAAGGCTGAGTAGTCAGATCAGCATATTGGATCTGAATCCATACATTGAGAAAAGAATGAAAACTGACATCAGATCTATAATTTTATT
Source organism: Protopterus annectens (assembly GCF_019279795.1). NCBI lineage: Eukaryota > Metazoa > Chordata > Ceratodontiformes > Protopteridae > Protopterus > Protopterus annectens. The sequence continues at coordinate 96,502,759 of NC_056743.1, forward strand.
CCATTTATCTAATATCAGTATGACAATTTTCAGCTGCAAAACTCAAAATGTTATTCTCATTTCAAAGATATTTCAGCTTAGTCTAATCTATTTAAAAAAACTGGAAGCCTGCCAGTTTTTTAACACTGCTAATAATAACTCTAACAGTAAAGTAAAATTGATAGAAGTATAAAGAAGCAACTGATTAACCCCATAGTGTCTCCTAGATAGTGCCATTACTTGCATACAAGGGTAACACACCACCACTAATAATTCAAGATATAGTCTGTTAGCCCCCTTCTTAATCATAATTCCCAATTTAACTGGAACTAGCAATCTTTTAAACTCTCCAGCCTATCCTTTTCCACCAACCTGTTAAGCTCCCTGACTCATCTCTTTCCACAGATTGTCACCATGGGAAATTTTTTTCAACCAAAACATGCTCCTTCATCGTACAGCTGTCACATTATTGCTTCCTTCCCAAGTTTTATACAACTAAGTTGCTCATTTTGACTGTGCCATACAAGTTTTAATTGGAAAGCTCTCCAATACGCCCTCAAATCAGAATCTCCAAGGCTCCTCCATCCCTTTGACAGCTGCCAATTCTCAAAAGACACCCCTGGGATTACTTAGGTTCATAGGTTCATACTAGGCTATCTGCCCTAGGGCATTTATAAGCCTAGCCAGAGTGTGTGTGGCTTTCACCACCCCTTAGGATGAGAATACTATACCCATTAGTTTGCTGTGCCTCTGTCCAGCAGTGACACAGAGATGATTCCCGGGGTAAACCTACGATCTCCCATCCACTCGTCAAGATTTCTCTTGAACAGAGCCAGTGAGGGGCTCTGCCTCATATATAGACTGGGATTCTGTTCCATAGTGTAGGGAGTCTCTGGGTGATGAATCTGTCCCTCCAGCACGTCCTATTTATATCTGTGTTGAGGTTTAAGTCTCTTGCTCTCGTGGCTCTGGTGGATTTGGATTTTTTGAGGTGGAGCATGTCCATTAATTCCGGGTTGGACATGGCCTTGTATGTCAGGCACAGATCACCTCTGAGCAGACGGTATGCGACTGAATAGAGATGGAGTTTCTTCAGTCGGGCAGCGTATGACATATGTTTGAGCCCCTTTATCCTTTTGGTGAGGAACTTTTGGGGTCTTTCCAACTGCTGCAGGTGTCGTGTAAGGTACATTCCGAATGGGGCGTTGTACTCAATCATTGGTCTGATAAGTGAAGAGTACAGGGATACAATGACCTCTCCTGATCTGGATGTGAATCCCCTCATGATCAGGTGGGCAATGTAGAAGGTCTTCCTAACCACTTTGGCAATGTGAGTGTCAAAAGAGAGGTTACTGCCAACTTGGGTCCCCAGGTCCCTGATAACTTCTTCCGTGTTTAATGGATTACCACCTATGTGGTAATTAGGGGTTACCTTGTTTTTCCCAAAGGGTATGACTATACATTTTTTGGCATTTAGCTTAAGGCCATGGCTCTGGCACCAGTTATCCATTTCTATGAGACCTCTCTGGAGGATGTCTGTGTCTGATGGAGTGTCAATTATGGTGCCCAGTTTGCAGTCATCTGCAAATATTGTCAGCCACAATCCCCTATGTTTGCCTGCACTTCAGAAAAATAAATGCCAAACAAGAGGGGCCCAGGACTGAGCCCTGTGGGACACCGCGTGACCGGCTTAGAGTCTGACATGGCACCAGCAACTCTAACCCTGTGGGTTCTGTCCTTGAGCCAGTTTGCAACCCATCTTGTGACATATGGGTTTACATCTAAGCTGGTGAGCTTTTCTATGATGCCCGAGTGGGGTATTGTGTCGAACACTTTTGCTAGGTCAAGGTAGGCTGTGTGAACTGCCTTATCCTCATCAATGGCCTTAGTGACTGTTTCGAAAAAGTCGACCAAGTTCAAGAGGCAGGATCTGCCCTTGACAAAGCCAAATTGGGTAGGATCCAGTGTCTGTAGGTCCCCAATGTCTTTATTTATGAGTTCCATTATGATCCTCTCCATAGCTTTGCAGACAAGGCTCGTCAAGCTTATGGGGCGGTAATTTCCAGGGTCCATAGAAGCACAGCCTTTGTGGAGTGGGACCACAGTTGCCGTACGCCATTCTTTGGGTACGTATCCTGTAGTAAGGCTAAGATTAAACAGCAGCCTTATGTGTGGGTTTAGTTCCTCATTGAGTTCGTGTAGCACACAGCCGGGGACACCGTCTGGTCCTATTGATGCTGTGTTTTTTGCTTTAGAGAGAGCAGCTCTCACCTGGGCATATGTGATGTTTGGGAGGCTAGACTCTGGTGGGATAGATATTTCTCCTTTTGGGGGGGGAGGGAGGGGAGAAATTTACACTGAACCTGTCTGCCAGTATTGTTGGCAATGTCTCTGGGTTCAGTGATTTTTGTATCATTTTGGACTAATTCTGAGCATATCTGGGAGTTTCCACCCAGGTTTCTAACATAGCTAAAGAAGGCCTTATGATTGTCTTTTGTGTCATTAGCGATTTTTCTCTCAAAGTTGGCCTTGGATGATTTTATGAGTGATCGTAGTTTTTTGCTAGTAGTGATCAGAGATGCCTTCCCTTTTAGGGATTTTGCTCTGTCATATAGTAGCTTTCTCCTCTTGTTGTAGAGTTTGTTTATGGCTGGGGTCCACCAGACCGGGCGCATGCCTTTGGTGGAAAGGGTCTTGATTTTATTAGGGATTGCTTGATCCATACATACCTGGAGGTGCTCGTAGAAGGCATTTGTAAGGGTTTCAGCAGTGTGGGTTGTGGTTTCCACTGGCTCGGGGGCCTTGAAGGATACCACTCCAGTCTTAAGAAGTGTGAAGTTTGCTTTTGAGAAGTTCTTCACTGTGGTCTTTTTTGCTGGGGTTGGGGTCGGGATGTGGATCTCCAGTGAGATTAATTTATGGTCGGATCTCACCAATGAGGGATATACTTCCGGTGTGGAGCATTTTGTCCCCATGTTTGTGATGATCAGGTCTAGTATATTTTCTCCTATTGTGGGAATGGTGACTAGGTGTTCCATAGCATTTGAGTTTATGAACTCCAGGAACCTTTGGGCTAGGGTGTTGGGGTTTGAGTAATGTTCCCAGTCTATGTTTGGGTAGTTGAAGTCACCCAATATGATGGTGTTTGGAGAGACATTCATACTCTCCAGTGTCTTCAGGAAGGCTGTGTGGGTTTCCTGAGTTTGAGAGGGTGGTCTGTAGCATGCTACAAACTGTAGGGCAGTTTTACCTATGGTTAATTGCACCTGGATGGTCTCCGATGCTTCGTGCGTTGCCACTAACCTGGAGGCGTGGGTATCCTTTATGAATATGGATACTCCCCCTTCCTTTTGTGGTTCGGTCCAGATTTTGGGGCCGGAATGCATGATATGAGGTATAACCTGATAGTGCTGGGGTGCTCTCAGGAGCCTTGAACCAGGTTTCAGTCACAGCACAGACGTCAATGTTCTCCATACTGAGGAGGGCTTCGAGGGCGTGCATCTTGAGGTTTAGACTTCTGGCAATGAGCAGTATTACCCTTAGTTTTTCTCCATTTTTGTTTTCTAGGGCGGTAGGTTTATCATTTGAGCCTTGCCTAAAAAAGGCACTATGGGGGTGGCAAGAGCCTTTGCCAATACCCGGAAGCCCAGGGGTGACAGGTGCAAGCCGTCCCTTGCGAAGCAGCGTGGCTTGTCAAGCATGTCATCCCAGGCAGACAGACATTGGATCCCCTTAGAATGACACCAGTAATTAAGCCAATTATTAAAGCTGATCATTTTGTCTCTGTATTGTGGCATCATTCTTGGTGAGGGTAGGATACTGCTCAGGGTCAGGGTCATACCGGCCTGGGCTACATAATCTGAGAGCTCCTCTATGTCTCTTTTCATGTAGTCCAGGGAGGTGCGTCTCAGGTCGCTCACACCGGCATGGACAATGACTGAGTCATACTTGTACTTGCTGTGGAGTGACCTGAGTGCTTGTGTTATGTGGCGGATTCTAGCACCTGACAGGCAGCTTACTGTGATCTTTTCCTTGTTCAGTCTGGTGAGTGGGACGTCAGTGTGTCTGACTATGGAGTCACCTATAACAAGTGTGTCTGGCATTGTGTTTGGCCTTAAGGGCTGTGACTGCTTAGCACACTGACTTTGAGAACTATGTGTTGCATGTCTTATGTCTTGAGGTGGCAGTTGCTTGGGTGTCTGCTTTGGAGGCCTCTGTAGTTTTGGTAGATTTTTGATCAGTGCCTCAGAGTATGTCTTTGTGTGTTTATGTGTTTGTTTTTCAGTTGTGATAGTTCTATGTGAAACTGGGTTTGTGGTGTGCGTGGTTTCCTTCTCCTCCTGTCTGGTCTTGCCAGTCCTGAGTTGAGAGAGCTCAGCCTCCAGTTTGGCTATATAGTTGCATCTCTCACATGTATTTGTGTTTTGTGGGAGAAGGAGTGGGTTGTCTGTGTACGAGGCAATTGTAACATTGCCTCAAGATGCCCAGATTCACCATTGTCCTCAAAATTCCTTTAAGCACTTTCTAAATTCCTAATAAATATATTTCCTGGGTTTAATGGGACAGCTTGCAAGCAATACAATTCTTTAAGCAAAACAAATATCTGAATGGATTTATCTTTTTTTTAAAACACCTTTATTAAATTATCAGTTAAAGACATAGGCAATAACACATTAATATAAAACAACCCATAGCAATGTTTTTTTTCCATTTACATATGTATGTTCAATTCTCGACTGGAGCGCCTTCTCTGTTGAGTCTGCATGTCCTCCCCGCAGTCGAGTGGCATTTGAAAGACATACGTGAATGGGCGTGCCTTCGTTGAAGGTTGGGTGTCGAGCTGGCACCTCGGCACCGTAAAAAATCTACTGCCAATCATTAACGGACCGGAGTTCCTCTGTGGCAACCCCTAACTGGGAAAAGCCGAAAGAAGAACAAAACTTTCTAGCTATCAGTCCAACATTATATAAATTACTCAATTCCTGCCTTCCCTTAAACCTCACTCTTCCTCTTGAACATTTATTCTGCTTGTATTTTAACTCATAATTTCATTTATTTCTACTTAATTTGCACCTAACCTTTTCTAAAAAATAACTCTTCCAGTTCTTTTATCTCTTTCACAAAATTCTGTATTTCAGCTAGAGTTAACTTTAGAATTTGATATCTACTTTCCGAGAATTGTTTTTTTTTTATCAGCCATCAAAATAAAACTTGAGGCTCAGTTATGTCTAGGAATTCAGATCTTGCGTCCCCAGCTCAAAAATATAATTTCTTTAGTTACAGGCAATTGCTCACTCAATACTTCTGACAGGAGTACTCTGTAGGGAATTTTTAAAACCTGCCAGCTCCTTACACTCCCAAAACATGCTACCAGTTACCTTTCTTCCCGATCACACCTCCAACATTTGCTATCTACCCGATGAAAAATTCTTTGAAGACGGACTGGGATAAAAAATTGCCTATGTAAACACTTCCAAATGAAAATCCCAAACCTTCTGGCATTTTTTGCATAACTGTGAGCCATGCACATGTCCTCCCATTGTTTCTCTCTCTTCCCAATCTTTTCTTACCTCGTCTGACTGATTTGTAAAGTTATTGTGCAGTCTGTTCTAGATTCAACAAAAAATTTTGTCTGATTATACTTGGATATGAATTCCTGGTAAGGAAGGCAGTTTTGCAGCCTGCAGTTCAAGCATCTTGATCTCATCTCACAATTATCTTTCTCTCGTTAGTTGTATACTTCCAGTACCTTGGTTCCTTTGCCGGTTCTCTCCAGTAAATTCCAGCCCTTTCTTGCCTATTTTCTGTACCCCTAATAAGGTCATCTCTATTGGCAAAATCTCAATTCTCATGTTGGCTTAATTCTTCGACTGCTTTCTGCTACTTTATGAAAATTTTGCATTGTTATTATTCTCCTTAGGGAGCTTCATCTAAAATTCCACTCTCTCTCTCCTTTTCTTGAACTACAGCCCCCCTCCCACTTCTCCATCTCTTTTCATTTTGAATTATATCCCTCTGCTTGTTTTATTTATATATATATATATATATATATATATATATATATATATATATATATATTAGGGTCTACTTTAGAACAACGAAAAATTAAAAAATAGAGCGCTCACATGAGTGAAAAATCAGGAATTCGATATTTCATTTTTTGGATCGCAGTACAGTGAAGACTAGAATATTTGCCCTTTCCTCACTGTAGTGCAAACTCGGAGTAGGAATATATATTTAACGGGGGGGGGTGCAGCCCCCCCTCAATAGCAATTTCGAATTCCTGATTATTCGCTCACATAAGCGTTCGAGTTTTTGATTTTTCAGTGTTCTGACAGACTATATATATATATATATATATATATATATATATATATACATATACACACATATATATATATATATATATATATATATATATATATATGTGTGTGTGTGTGTGTGTGTGTGCATAAACTGTGCATCTCTAAAATATCCCTTCAATCAGGTTATCCTAAATCACCTTATTCTACTGGAAGGATCAGCTTATCCCACTTAGCTCTTGCCCCTGTTCTCTCCATTTCCAAATAAATTCAAATTCTTTATTATTGTCCACAACTTCTCTGGTTGATAAAAATATGCCTGACCTGAATATAAACTGAAGGCATAAAAACATTTTTACTTCTTGTACCTTACTCTCTATAAAGCTTCCAGTTTCTCAGTGTTGTATTATCTTTTGTTTAGCTGCTACAACAAAAGCCTTTTTAATCCATACTCCTAAACGCTTCATCTTACTGTGTCCCCATAAATATAGGTACTGCTGAACTAATTTGTGTGTGGGTATAAAAGTGACAGCTATAACTTTTGTTTTATCTTCATTAATTCTATATCTCAAAAAGACCTGAAACCGTCTCAGAATGTTCTACAACACTAAGATGCCCTTTTCAGAATTTATCAGATATAAAATAGTATCTGCAAAAGGACTTTTCTTGATTGCAATATCATTATATCCCTGAAATTCTGAGTCCCTTACTTTATTTGCTTTACATTTACAGTTACTGGCAAAGAAACAGCAGTGTGGACGACCCTGCCCGTTTCCTCTGTTCAGACACAACTTACAGACAGGAACCCTCCCAATTTAATTCTTGCCTCAAATCCTTCATATATCCTCATATATAACATTGTTACTGTATCAAAGAATGTGAATGCTTTTACCACCTTACTCAAAATCTCAGCTTATTCTGACAAATGCTTTTTTTTGTATCAAGACAAACCTGAATAGATTGCAACTTTTAAATTCAAATCTAACACTTCTCACTTTTTCAACCAACCCAAACAATTTGCATTCAATTTAACATACGCTTTTTTTTTTGCTGTCTCTTGCAGACTTTCAGCCAATGAGATTCCCAAATTCTTAAGTATCCTGACTTGTAGCAGGACCAGTGTTTCTTTCAGATTCAAAAAGAAGGTGTGTACTGAATAGGTATCACTCATGTTTTTTCCATGCTTAACATAAAGCCTAAAATCTTTCAAAATTTACTTAGAATGTAACTGGTTTTCCAAGTCTGCCAAATACACCAGCAGGTTACTGCCATATAATTCTAGTTTCAACTTCTTATCCCCAGTCTTGAGTCCCTGAACAGCCAAGTGACAGCACCAAGACCAAAGGCTATAAAATAAAAAAGTAAATACAAGGGAAAAAAGCAGACAACACTGCCTGGTGGCCCTATTCATATTAAAAGGTGTGGATAATTCAGCATTTACACAGGTAAAACCACCTAATCCCCTCAATTACCCTTAGAAGCCCTCTACATAAATCCCATCAACCTTAACATTTTTAAATAAGTAGTCCGATCTCATAATGTCAAATGCTTTTTTGGCATCCAGGCTAACCACCAAGACTGGTTCTGACCTTTTTTGCACTTCCTGCATAATCACTTATGCTTTTATTATATTATCAAATGTTTGCTTCCCTTTGACAGATCCACACTGGTCTTTAATTTATTAAATTTGGAACTTCTGCCAGTCTGGATACAAATATTCCCAATAAAATCTTATAGTCATGATTAATGAAAAGAACAGGCCTATACAAGCTCATCAACTTGCAATCTTTACTGCTCCCTTGTATGAGAGTGGAACCTCTTGTGCGAGCAACACTTAACTCATAACTTCTGCAGCATAAGTTTCTCACCCGGCCTGTACAATTCTAGGGAAACTCCAAACAGCTTAGCCCACTGGACATACACTTAACCTACTTTTCCAAATGTTACAGGCTTCTTTAATCTCCAGTCTTGGTCAGGTGTCAACTGCGGAATCTCAACCACACTTAAACATTTGTCAATTGTTTCCTTTGCTTCATCCTTATAAATTCTGGAATCAAAACTTTGAGTGAAACAATCCAAGATCTTAACTGGATTCTTCTCAACCCTTCTAGTTACTGGATCAGTTACCAAATGCACTTACCTGTCCACTTTAGCATGCCTTAGCCTCAATGCTATTTTTTGTACTTATTAGGAACCACCCAGAAAGTTCTACTTTATTAATTTTCTTTCTAAACTGCTGCTCACTTTACAATATAGGCAGTCTCCGGGTTATGGACATTCATCATGCTGACAACCCACAGATAAGAATGGGCTGCCGCAATGTCAGAAATAACATGGAAAAAAATAAAAATCAGTAAAGTTACAAAAATCTTACCTTAAAATAAAAAATTCCATTGTACTTTCCTTCTGTCCATTTTCCCCATTCGTGAAGCTGCTCGCACGTCTTGTTAGAGACGTTACTTCTGCCTTCCCGGAGAAAAAGAGATCCAATTGGTTAAGAGATCACTGTGCTGGAGATCTAATTGGTCAAGATTGCTGGCTTGTACAGTACACAGTATTGAAGCAGTTACTGTACAGTAGAATGGGCAAATGACATTGTGGCTCACTAGGGTCTAGGTGACAGTAGGAGGTCTGGCGGAGGTCTGAAAGTTCTGGAAAGAGTGGAACACATTTGTGGGTGATGGCTGTAGTACAGAAATGTGAAATAAAGCTTAAAAAGAGGAAAGTTCATCATTTTTTGGAATGTTCTACTGTACTGTACAGTACTGCATTTTTATGTATTACTACTTGTATAAAGCAAGGGAATGTCTGAAAAATACTGCTCTAAATCAGCTGAATTGATATATTAATTAGATGTAGACAGTGGTAGTATTGACCAATCAGACCTGATAAGGATCTGGCTGCAGACTCCAGTATTGTACTGTACACGTATCCTGTGGAGCTCTACTTTAGTACTCTACTGTACTGCAGCCACTTTATGAAGGTCTGCACTGGTGGCGTCACGACCTATGCCCCCCAAAAGTAAATCTGATGCACATGCTGTTGATGTGCCAAAGAAAAGGAAAGCAATCACCCTTGAAAATAAAGTGGACATAATAAAGACATGCAAGGGAGGTGAAGCACCACCTGTCATTGAAAAGGCATTAGGCTACAGCTGGTCAATGATTGGAACAATTTTAAAAGACAAAGCAAGAATATTGAAACATGTGAAAGGCCATGCCCCGATGAAAGCTACAATTATTACAAAGCAACAGTGGTTCGTTTCTTGATATGGAAAGGCCACTGCTAATTTGGATCAAAGACCAAAATCAGAGGAATATCCCCATTAGCCTTTCATTAGTAAAAGAAAAGGCTTGAAGCCTTTTCAATGATTTAAAAGCTGTTCGCGCAGCAAGTGCAGGTAGGTGTGATGAACAATTTTTTTTAAGTAGGGGCTGGTTCCATTGCTTTAAAACGAGGGCTACTTTACATAACATTAAAATTCAAGGTGAAGCTGCGAGTGCCGATTTAATTGCTGCAAGGGATTTTCCTAAAATGTTGGAAAAAATTATTGAGACTTGGTTTATGACTGAAAATGGTACTGCGGCCACATCATGCAACCAATTAAAAAAAAAAAAAAACAAAACGTCTGCATTAACAAGCTGAGTGATACTTAAATATACAGTGAATTTCTGGGTCTATCTTTTTCAAAAAAGATTTCAAGTCCGCATAAACTAAAAGCACAGCTGGTGAGTCCCTGCTAGATTTTCCCACTCACCCTCTCCTTCACTGAGTTTTTTTTTTTTTTTTTTATATAAAGCAGTGGCTGCTCACCTCTACTGTAAATTGAGCCTAATAAGCTCTTCCCTTTTTGTACTGCAGTTGATATCTTGATTTATGTGCCTTTCCTTGTACTTAATGCATTTTGCCTCTCATTGTCTGTTCTGTTACTTGCTTTGAATTCATTATCTAGCCAGCTCTTGGATAAAGTAGTGTATTTTTAGGGTCTATATTAGATAGTCTAAGTTCTGTAACTGCGAAAACCTAATGGTCGAACCATTAAGTTCGAAGTTACAGAACTTTTACTATACAAAAAAAAAAAAAAAAAACACAACGTACAAAACAATAACTTGTAAGCAGGGGGGGGGGGGCAAGTCCCCTGTACCCCCCCACACCCCCGCTACTTAAATATACCAACTCTGAGATCGCACCACATTGAAGTCAATGGAAACCTCTGCTTATGGAGATTTCCATTTAAACGCTCAAACTTTTACAATTTTGAACGTATGGTCTCGACCATATGTGGTTCGAACCTGTAAAAGTTTGACTACGTGAATAGAACCCTATTTTCTAGCAAGCACTTGTCTTTACATCAAGAGGTCAGTGGATTTTCCATGTAGTGGACTGAAAGGTAGCCCTGGGTCTGTTTAGGTTGGGGAAACACTAGAAAGTTCTGCATGTAGTTTTACTGGCTACAGGGCTCATTAATCAGCTTATCTTGTTTTAGTGCCTTTATAAATTCTATACAACTGAGTGGCTCTTGGCTTATTTATACAAAGTACTTTTATTGAACAATCACAATTTTACAAGCTATTTAACATACACTGATGTATTCCTTTCTTTAAGTTTGTTTGAGGTAGCATTGCACTCTGGACACTCCTTTACTGTGGTTTCACATTATGAGGACTGGGATTCATCTAGTGGCTGTAGGTATTTACCTAGTCTAGCTGAGCTGGGAAGCACACAAAAGGGCTCTAAGTATTTTTTGCACTTCTCCTAAATACTGTGACTATTTTAGCAGTTTCAAAAAAATGTATGGGCTGCTGCTGCTTTAAGTAGTTAATTGTACTGCATCACATTGTATTTGCTAGTTGTAGGGCTACTGTAGGTAGTTTGTGTGGTCTTGTTACACTTGGGCTCCAAACAAGCTATTCTACATTGAGAAGGTGTTTTTCTGCACCCTTGTGGCAGACGTGCTGACATAACCTGAGTTGGGGATTGCTGGTGAAAATCAGTGTGCTTTCCTGATTAGTAGTTTGCTTAAAATTTGTTTCTCTTTGCTCATATTTAAGCCTCACGTTTGTGAGGTGCTGCACTTTGGCCAGTGGTGGTTAGCAGTGCCCTGTATACATGCAAAAGTCTAGAACCTCATTTTTTCCTAAAATAGCTGTCAGTGAAACCCTTCCAAATCAGTTGTGCACTGAGCAGCACTGCCTTATTAATCAACCTTAGCCTATACAAAGTATAGGTCCCCTCTTGTAGTCTTGGCACTATCAGTACAGACCTGTCAAATTAACCCATTCCCTTTCCTAACAAAACATACAGTAAGAGCCTATCATGGATGGGCAGTTTCCCACCATCTCTCTGGCCAGTCTGATAGACATGAGCTTCCTGAGGCAGTGTAGCAATTGTTTATGTATACTGAACCACTTACTCCTGAAACAAATACTTTATGTGAGAGATGTAGCTACACTATGAAATTGGAGACAAGATTCTCACATAAGGACAAACTGAATGCCAAACGGGTTTGTCAGCACACACACACTTCCCACACTAAATGAGGACACAACACACAAACTCACATATGCAGAGGTACTCACTAGTAACTTACTCAAAGATCAAAGGCCTCCCAAATGGAAACCACTTACACATGTAACAAAGCAACATAACTACAGCACACACACACAAACACACAGCAGTGTCTCAACAAATAAGCCCATAAGGTGCAACACCACAAAACCTAATGTATGGATCAAAGGTGACTCCAAAGTGAGACAAATGGATGTTCCCCTTACCAGGCAGGATAAGAAGCAGGTTACAGTAAGCTGCTTGTCAGGTGCCAGGATCCATCAAGTCAGTCATGTCCCCCGGTATAACTCCGTCATAGTCCATGTGGGGGGTGAATGACTTTAGACATACCTAACTGGATTTTATGAAAAGAAACATGACTGAGCACTCAGACTGTGTCAAAGGCAGCTACAAGCCTAGCCTTAAGCTGTATTCTACCAGCTCCAAGGATGACACCACAATACAAACAAAAAATGATTGACTAACAATTGGCATAGCTTCTGGTGTCAGTCCAAGGGGATCCAATATCTGTCAGCCTGGGAAGACATGGTCAACAAGTGACTCTGCTTTGACAGAGATGGTCTGTACCGGTCTCTTCTTGGTTTTCGGATACTGGGAACGGCATTAGTCACCCCTATTGCACTTAACCAACCTCCCAATATAACAAAATCCTCTGTAGATAAACTCAAGGTACTGCTGCTTAATGCTAGGAGTCTAAACAAGAAACTGCACTTCCTGGAAGCACTCCTCACTTTGGAAGTTGCTGACATCTGTGCAGTCACCGAGACATGGTTCAAAGGCAATGAAAGCACCTTAGCCATGCAGGGCTACAATGTCTTCCATACAGACAGCAGAGTGGAAGAACTAAACCAGGAAGTGTATCCACCTTCATTAAGGATAAGTAGGTTCATAGGCAAGTACTAGGCTAATGGTCCTGGAGCCACTGCAAGCCTAGCCCAATAGTGTTTCCAGTCATCTGGCTTACCAGACGTTAGTTCCCTGTGCCCCTAACTAACAGTGGAATTGAGGTGATCCCCGGGGTGAATTTCCTACTTCCCATCCACTCAAGATTTCTCGAAGAAAGTCAGTGAGGTGCTCTGCTTGACGTGAATGGGGAGTTTATTCCAGAGCAATGTGAGCCTCTGGGTTAGAAACCTATTCCTCCAGCAGGTTCTGTTTAATATGGTGATAAGGTTGAGGTCTTTGGAGCGAGTACCACAAGGGGATTGGGATTTTTTCAGATGAAACATGTCTAGCAAAACTGGATCAGACATGGCTCTGTATGTCAAGCAGAGATCACCTCTAAGTAGGCGATATGAGATGGAGTAAATTAAGTTTAAGTCTATCTGCATAAGGCACATGTTTGAGTCCTAAGATCCTCTTAGTGAGGAATTTCTGTGGCCTCTCCAGTTGTTGGAGGTGCCTGGTGAGGTACATGCCAAATGTTGTATTGTACTCTATAATGGGTCTGATGAGGGACGAGTAGAGAGAGAGAATGACTTCTTTCTTCCTGGATGAGAAACCTTTTGTGATGAGATGTGCCACGTAGAAGGCCTTCCTAACTACAGTGGTCACGTGGTTGTCAAAGGAGAGGTTGCAATCTACCTGTGTCCCTAGATCCCTTACAACTCCTTCAGTTAAGAAGGCTCCCTTCGATATGGTAGTTTGTGGGCACCGTGTTTTTCCCGAATGGAAGGACTATGCATTTTTTTGGATTTAGCTTAAGGCCATGGTTTTGGCACCAGCCGTTGGTCTCCGTGAGGCCTTTTTGTAGAATGTCCACATTGGCTTGAGGATCAATAATAGCTCCCACCTTGCAGTCATCCACAAATCTGGTTAACCAGAGTCCCTTGGTGTAGGCTTGAACTTCAGAGAAGTAGATACCAAACAGGGGAGGACCAAGAACTGATCCTTGTGGGACTCCACTTGTTACTGCCTGGTAGTCAGATTTGGAGTCTGCTACTTTCACCGTGTGGGTTCTGTCAGTGAGCCAGTTGCAACCCATCTAGTGATGTAAGGATTAATGCCCAGATCAGTGAGCCTATCAATGATTCCAGAGTGTGTCAAAGGCTTTGGCTAGATCGAGGTAGGCTGTGTGGACAAGCCTTGCCTTCATCCACCACTCTGGTGACGGCTTCAAAGAAGTCTATCAGATTGAGCAGATATGATTTGCCTTTCACAAACCCAAACTGCTTGGGGTCCAGGGTTAGATGGCAGCCTATATCCTTATTTATAAGATCCGCAATAATACTTTCCATAGCCTTACAGATCAGGCTCATCAAGCTGATTGGGTGGTAGTTCCCACGGTCAGTAGTCGCATCCCTTTTGTGGAGTGGGACGACTGTAGCAGTATGCCATTCAGTGGGAACAAAGCCTGAACTGAGGCTGTATTGAACAGAGCACTCAGGTGTGGTGACCGTTCTTTTTGTAAATCGTGTAGGACATAAACCCGGTATACTTTCTGGTCCCATGGAAGCTGTATTTTTCGCTTTGGACATTGTGGTAATTACTTGTGCAGTCATGATAATAGGGATTTGGTATTCCTCAGGTATGTGGATGGGCCCTTCATGGGTTGGAGTGGCAAGTAAAATTTGCACTGAACCTGTCAAGATACTGGCAATGTCAGTTGGTTCAGTATAAGTGGTGCCATTGTGCTGTAGCTCCAAGCAAATCCGTGTATTACTATGCAGATTCTTGACATGGCTAAAGAAAGCCTTGTAGAGGAGAGCATCTTGGTTCTGTTTGGTATGGCCTAATCTATGCAATTGTGTAGGTGTTCATACAGTGCCTTGGTTTATGATTCAGCAGCCATACTCCCATTCCCTATTTCTACTGATGACGTGAAGCTTGCCACTTCTGTCCTTAGAAGTTCAAAGTTAGCTTTGGAGAAGTTTTTCATTGTGGTTTACTTTTTCAGGGGTGGGGGTGGGATTTGGATATCAATGGCGATTACCTTGTGGTTAGATCGAACCAGGGAGGGGTTTATCAAAGGAGTAGAGTGGTCTCCCATGTTTGTAATGACTAGGTCAAGAATGTTATTTCCCCTAGTGGGGGTGAGGATGAGTTGGTCCAAGGCATTGGAGTTGATGAATTCCAGGAAACGCTGGGGAAAGGAGTTGGAACAGGAGTAGTTGTTCCAACTAATGGAGGCATAGTTAAAGTCTCCCAGTATAAGGGTATTAGGCTGGACTTTGATGTTTTCCAGAGTGCCCAGAAATGCAGAGTGGGAGTCCTGGGACATTGTGGGGGATCTGTAGCAGGCTACAACATGGACTGCAGTTTTGTCTGTTGTTAACTGTACTTTAAGTATTTCTGATGTGTTATGTTGGGCAACAAGTCTGGAGGTGTGTGCATCTTTTATGAAGATGGATATACCTCCGCCATTGGAGGTTCGGTCATCACATCCATTAGGGCTTTGATTCAGATTTGGGGGCCGGAAGGTGTAATATGCATTGTAACCTGGTAGCACAGGCGTGCTCTCAGGAGCCTTTAACCAGGTCTCTGTTACCGCACAGATGTCGATGTTCTCTAGTTTGAGGAGTGACTTGAGCGAGTGCATTTTGAGGTTTAGAATTCTAGCGTTGAGTAGCATAACTCTCAGGATGAGTTTGCCAGCATATGTTATGGTGATAAATTTATCTTTCGGGCATTGCTGAAAAAAGGCACTATAGGGGTGGCAAGGGCCTTGGCCAGTATCCAGAATCCCAAGGGTGACAGATGCAGGCAGTCTCTGGCAAAGCATCGGGGTCTATCATGTCATCCCAGGCAGACAGATCCTGGATCCCCTTTGAATGACACCAGAAACTTAGCCAATTGTTGATGTCAATCATTTTCTGCTTGTACTGTGGAATCATTCTTGGCAATGGTAGGATGCTACTCAAGGCTAGGGACATATCTGCCTGGGTTACAAGATCAGAGAGCTCCTCCATGTCTCTTTTTATGTAGTCCAGGGAGGTACATCTTAGGTCATTTACACCAACATATACAATGACAGTCATATTTGTACTTGGTATGGAGAGACCCAAGTGCATGTGTTATATGGCGAATCATGGCACCCGACAGGCAGCTGACTATGACTTTCTCCTTATTTAGCCGAGTGAGTTGGATGTCAATGTGCCTTACAATTGAATCACCTATGACTAAACGTGTTTTGTACATTGTTCTGCTTTACGGGCTTAGCTTGAGTGTTACACCATTTGTGTGGGCTCTCTCTCTTATGGGTTATGCTTGGATGAAATGGTTGCTTGCGTTTGTGCATCGGAGTTGTCTGTTGCTTGGGCAGATTTTTTGAGAGCCTCCGCGAAAGTGGTTGCGTGTTTCGTGTTACTATGGGTTAGAGGTAGTGTGCGAACAGGGGAGCTATGTGTTCTCTGTGATGTGATGTATGTGTTAACCTCCTCCTCCTGACTGGCTCAGCCAATCTTGGCTTGAGAGAGCGAAGCCTCAGGTTTGGCTATATACTTGCATCTCTCACAAGTGGATGTGTTTGGAGGTAGGAGGAGATGGTTGTCTGTGTACATGAGGCAATTGCTACATTGCCTCAGGATGCCCAGGTTAACAGGAGAAAGCATCGGAAACTGACCTTTGGACATGCCTGGAAAAGTGATCAGCTTTTTTTTTTTTTTTTTTTTTTTAGTACTGAACTATTTATGCTTAGAGTAAGTGCTGAAGCTTTTTGTTTCCTTTATGGAAAGTATAGTGCTAGTAGCAGTGGGTGAGCTTGCAATAAATGCTAGATGTTCTGAGCAAGTGCTACATTTAAAGGTCTAATTTGAGTGCTCATAGATAAATGTTAACAAGGTCTAAGGGAAAATTTGAACAGCATACTTTAAGGCACCGGTAATGGTTTACCTTGGCTTAGTGGCACTGCGTGTCACCAAACACGTTTTTTTTAAACAGAAAGATGAAAGGGATAGAAGTAGCCCAAAATGGCCAATAAAATGACTATTTCTGAGCTGAAACCACTCCTCTGGCGAAAGATGGGCTGCTCAGAGCTTACCACTCCCACTGATAAGCAGAGAAGCTTCCCTCTATTTCAGTAAAGTCTGGACAACACAGAAACCACAATACAGTCCTGAAATCAGCAAATCTGAAATCCGGACTATTCTAGTTAAAGAAAAGCAAAAACAAGCAAGGAGATAGAACTGCAAAAACACTGTTTAAAGCAGAAAGACGGCTAGTGCACTTGAGTGTGTAGCCTACAACAGTAATATAATTAAATTTAACCGAAAAGCAAATAAAGTGCAAACAACAATATAGAACAGAATACAGTTAAAATAAGTAGCAAGGCTTAATAAACGACTAGAATAAAGTGCAGTAAGCAAAAAAACAGCAAAAGTACACCTTGAGAATGGTCAAACAGTATGACTGTCTTGAGCTACTCCATGTCCAATTCACTGTAGGCAAAGCCCCTTACCACATCATAGCTAGCTATAAGTCCCAAACCAGAAAAGCACACCACATACCTGGACTTACTGGAGTCACTTGCCATACATCCAAACACCTTACTCATTGATGATTGTTTTTATCCCACCATCGATGGGGAAACATACAAGACCACAAACAAGTTGTTTCAGAGGTTCTTGGACTTTGTCAGTGCAAATGCACTGGAACAGTAAGCACACCACAAGAGTCTTACACGTCCTGGACATAGTACATGTCCTGCCTGGAATGATCGGACCATATATCAGTCTTGTTCAATGTAATTATAAAACCAGATACCCCATCAAGCTCAAAAATGCTTATGAATTTTTCAGAGACAAATTATGTCCTACTGAGTGACAGTATAAGAAGTTTCAAAGCCCCCTCAAACGTATATAACACTGACTCTTATGAAGAGGTGCACACCAATGCCCTGTTTAACCACTTAAGCAGCTGTACATTCTTTAACTACATCAAAAATCTAAAACATACCCAGCTATGCACTGAACTGCTTGTGGATGGCACCATCCATACTCAACTGGAGATAATAGCCAACCTGATAGCTGACAGATTTGGAGCAAACTTCACCCACAGTCCCCTTCAGCCATCCCCCAAAGTATACCTGCCACCATTCCTCAGCCTATTATATCAAGAGAGAAGGTCATCTCAGCACTCTTCATGGCCAAAAATATGACATCAATGGGACCAAACATCCCAGGTTGCCTTTTAAACAATTTAAAGCATGACCTAGCAGACCCACTTGGATCCTTGTTTAACCATAGCCTGCAAATTGGCTATGTTCATGTTTTAGCAGAATGGAATACAGCAACCAACCCTGGGAATTATAGGCCCATAAGCTTGACTAGCCTCATCTGCGAGGCCATAGAAAAAATCATTATGAACCTTATTAACAAGGACATAGGTAATCTCCAAACTCTGGACCCAGCCCAGTTTGGATTCGTTAAAGGTAGATCACACATGTTAAACACGCTTGACTTCTTCGAGAAAGTCAAGAAGGCCCTGGACGAGGGAAAGAATGCATACTGCCTATCTTGACTTACTCAAGGCATTTGACACAATCTCCCACTCGGGTACTATAGAGAAACTTTCCCAATTGGGAGTTAACCCCTACATTACCAGATAGGTAGCCAACTGGCTAACCAACAGGACACACTGTCAAAATGGGTGACTTCACCTCTAGCAAAAGACCAGTAACCAGTGGCACAAAGTTCTGTACCAGGCCCCTTACTGTTCAGAATTTATTTCTCAGAAATCGAGGCAAACTCGGACGGCCTGTGGCTGACCAGGTTCACTGGCGACTGCAAAGTGGGAGCAATCATTGAGCCCCCCAATTAAGTTAATATACTGCAGACAGGGTTAACACAGACAAGTGTTTGCTGCCAAAGCCACAGATTAAAGCTGAATGCAAAAAATACATTATTCTTCCCTTTGGGAAAGCTGGCAATCCTTTCTAATTATATTATAGACAGCTCCCCCCTAAATGCAGACCCAGTTGTATGTGATCTGGGTACTCAGGTTGATGGCAATCTGAACTTTGACCACCACATACCCACAGTAGTAAGGAAATCCTTCTACGTGGCACATCTTATAAGTAAAGGCATCGCATCTAGATCTAAGGATGTTTATAATTCCATTATACTCTGCCTTTATCAGACCAACAACTGAGCATGATACTCCCTTTTGCATGTACCTCACCAGACACCTGCAACAAATGGAGAGACTACAGAGGTTTCTCACCAAGAAAGTACAGGGTACACAAAGCAAGTCTTGTGCTGAAAGACTGAAAGCCCTGTCACTGTATTCGGTCTCCTGCAGGTTGCTAAAGGGTGACCTGTACTGGCTTACAGGGCAGTCTCTGACCTGGCCCTGATGGAAATGCTACACATTCATAAATCAAACTGTCCAAGGGTCACTCGCTCCAGGGATCTTAACCTAGCATCTGACATGAACAGGTCATACTGGAGAGAGAGATGCATCTCCCAGAGACTGCCACTTCCCGGGAACAAGCTTCCAATTCATGTGAAGCAGAAACCCTCCTTGACCCTCTTCAAATGTAACCTAGATCAATGGATAGGTGACCACAAATTCACTTCGGGGGTGGCACCCATGTCACTCCTGGACAAAGGAAGTTGGTACCAACTATCATAGACCCTTACCTCTGTGAACTTCACTCACCTAGACTCTTACCTCTGCACACTTCACTCACCTAACCCCTAACAATTGGGGCAACTTGGGATAAATATGGCTAGGCTTTTAATGGCTCCAAGGCTGTTAGCCTAGTAACCTATTAATTTATGAATATTAGCCTAGAAAGTGATGTGCTTATTATAATGTTAATGCTTCTTGATTCACATTTACTCACTTCAACAGTAGAACTGGTACACAGCAGTTACTTTGCACCTTTATAGCTATGCCAGGTTTAAAAATTCCTCCAATAATTGCAGTAATGATCCACACCTCCCCATCTCTGCTGATCAACTTTGCCATTTTACAAGCTTAACTAAAAACCTACGCAACTCCATAGGCCTAAGAATTACTCTAAATCCTTCCCCAAGCTGAACCTTTTTACTAGAATGGGAATGGTGGGAAGGTAAGCTGAAGTGAATGGAAATGGCTCATGAATCATCATCATCATCATCATCCCTCCCTTTTCCCATTTTTCTACACGGGGTTGGGGTGTCACATGAATTGCTGCCATTTCTCCTTTCAATGCCAATCTCAACTTCAACAGTCACACTTGACTCTCAAAATCCAGACATCTCTTTCCTGGATGCCCTCTGCTCCTCTTCCTTCTTCCCGTCTGTCCAAATCATCTTTACCAGGTTGCCCTCTGCTTTCCAAGACATGATCCCAAACCACCGAAATATATTCTGCTTGAACTTCTCTGTAACTGGAGCTATTTGGGTTCCTGCTCTGATTTCCTCATCTGTCCCAGTGTGCATTCTACCACCTGTCTCAGGCATTTCATCTCCATTAACCTCTAGTGTCATCAACTTCTTTTCCTTCACCTTCACTGCCCAGGTTCCTGTACCATATAGTAGCACTGGTCAAGATAAAGAAGATGGTCAGATACCCTTACCAGCAACAACCTGCTCCCCAGTCCACAGGACATCAAAGGCAGATAGGAGTATTTCCAGAAGCTTCTGAATGAAGAAAACCCTCCAGAAACAGCCTATGATGAGAGAAGAGGAGCCCATCCTAGAAGTAGTAAGGACAGGACTAAGGAAGATTAAGTCAGGGAAAGCAGCAGTCTCAGATGAGGTCACAGCAGATATGATAAAGATGTTGGGTGAGATGGGGGAGAAATGGATCCTGAAGGTACTAATAGCAGTGTGGAGAGAAAGGCATATAACAGATAACTGGAGAATAAACATACTCGTGCCAGTGTACAAGAACAAAGGGAACATCCACAACTGTGGGCAGTACAGAAGCATCAAACTTCTATCACACTGCATGAAAGTTCTGGAGAGGGTGATGGATAAACGAATACACAGAGTAGTAGAATGTAAGATAGGAGATGAGCAGCTTGGATTCAGATCAGGATGCAGCGCAACTGACCCGATGTTTGCACTGAAACAGATGCTTGAGAAGAAGTTAGAGATGAGGACAGAGTCCAACTGGGCATTCCTAGATTTGGAGAAAGCATATGACAAGGTCCCAAGAAAGCTGATCTGGGCAGTACTGCGGTGGTTTGAAGTCCCAGAAACATCGGTAGAATTAGTACAGGCTATGTACAAGGACCCAATGACTCAAGTACGAACAGTGTTCAGCCTCACAGAGGGGTTCACAATGGGAGTGGGTGTACATCAGGGTTCAGCTCTGAGCCCACTGCTGTTCATACTGGTGATGGACTATATTAGCAAACAGGTTGGAGGGGATGGATCAACAAAGCTGTTGTATGCAGACTATGTGGCAGTACAGGCAGACTGAGCTAGAAATTCAGCAAAGGATAGGAGAATGGAATGCAAATCTGAAGGCACATGGGATGAAATTAAACACATATTAGTGGTAATGGCAGCAGATTGGGGAAATCAGAAGAAGCTGAGAATAGAGACAGAAGGGGAGATAGTGGAACAAGAAAACAGCTTCAAGTATCTGGGAGAGGTAGTTGAGGAGAAGGGTAGTCTGAATGAAGAGGTCAAAGCTAGAATCAGAGGGGCTGCAGCCAACTGGCATAGAGCATCAGGTATAGTCTATAACAGAAGACTGCCAAAGAAACTGAAAAGTAAGGTGTACAAGACAGTGGTGCGTCCAGTACTACTGTATAGTACAGAAACCTGGGCAATAAAGGCAGAACAGTTGAAGAAGCTAGAGGTGATGGAAATTAAGTGCCTGAGAAAGGTGGTAGGATGCACACTGTGGGACAGACGAAGAAATGAGGACATAACAGCAGAAGCCAAAGTACCTCCAATTGCAGAAAAGATCAACGAGAACAGATTACGGTGGTTTGGGCACATGTGTAGATTAGCAGAAGACAATCTGATGAGGAAGATTTGGGACAGACAGGAAGAAGGTAAAAGGAAGCAAAGATGTCCAGCAAAGAGGTGGATGGATTGTGTGAAAGAAGATATGTGACAGTCAAGCATGAGTGTTGAAGAAGGCAGGAGTGTGGCTGTGAATTGAGATAGTTGATGACAGTTAACACGATATCCCGAACCCATATTGAAAAATGGGAAAAGGGGGCCGATGATGATGACAACAGTAGCACTGGTCACACCATTGTTTTATACACCTTACTTTTCATCTTCTTTTGCATTCTTGTGTCACACATTACTCTTGACACACTGTGCCATTTGGCTGCAGACACTCTTATTCTAGCTTTGACCTCCTCATTCAGACTCCCCTTCTACTCAGTCACCCCTGCCAGACACCTGAAGATGCTAACCTGCACCACAAAACTTCACTTTACACTGTGTTATTTCATAAAAACAAAACAAGCAAATCACTGATGTGACTGTCTAGGTGGATCCCCTACACATGGTCAAGGTATTTATGGGACTTTCCCTTCGATCTATAAATTCTAAACTTCTTCTGATTTGACCCATTTACTGGCATTACAACTGCCTTATTTGTTCTTAGCTTCATCCTGTGTGCCTTTGGTTTTGCATTCAATTCCCCTATCATCTGCATAAGTTCTTGCCCAGTCTGTAATTCTACATTGTATGCATACAGCAGTTTTTTGATCTGTCCCTGATGACCTGTTTGCTAATGTAGTCCATCACCAGTATAAACAGTAGTGGGCTTAGAACTGAAACCTAATGCACACCCACTCCCATGGGGAGCCCATCTAATTCTGCCAGTGTTTCTGTGACTTCAAACCACTGCAGCACTTCCCAAATCAGCTTTCTTGGAACCTTGTGATGTGTTCTCCAAGTCTAGGAATGCCTATTTAAGTTCTTTCCTCATTTCTAGCTTCTTCTCAGCTATCTGTTTTAATGCAAACATTGGGCTGGTTGTGCTGCATCCAGATCTGAACTGCTCATCTCCCATCCTATTTTCTACTACTCTGTGTATTCATTTATCATCATCTCTACAACTTTCATGCAGTGTGGCAAGAGTTTGATACCTCTATATTGCCCACAGTTGTGAATGTCCCCTTTGTTCTTTTACACTGGCACTAGTATACTTGTTCATCAGCCATCTAGGATATGCCCCCTTTCTCTCTCTCACTACTGCTATGAATAACCTCTGGAGCCAGTTTTGCACTACCTCACCTAATACTTTGATCACACCTACCATGATCTTATCTGAGCCTGCTTTTCCCTGACTTCATTTTCTTAATTGCTGTTATTACTTCTTCTAGGGTGGGCTCCTCTGCTTCTGGAAAGTACATAACTTTCATATCTTACACAATTCACGTTCACTTCAAAATTATGACGGTCTTTAGCTTTTTTCTTGGGTGGCATGACAGATGGTAGACCCAGAATCCAAAATGGACTTTAGAAATGCATCCAGAGAATTGTCGTCTTACAAAAGGGTGCAGTAAATAAATCCATGCCAAGGTCACACTCCAATAGAAGTATTTCTGGGGAAAAATATTAAGGTAGATATGACCCCTGCAGAATGAGCATTTGGTGCATGTTAGATATTATGAATATAAGGCTGAAATTAATTCTGTTGTAAATATGCTGAAAGAAAAAGCTTGCTTAAATGCAGAAACAGAGTTTAGTAATATGTAATCAGCAGCCATACTAAATGACCATGGCTTGGAAAATAAGGAACCTGCTGAATGGACATTTTTCCCTTACAGACTTAAAAACAGGATGTATGCAAGAGCAAAAATGCAAAATCTGCTTTTAAAGAATGGACAATGACACTGTGACAATGTGTTTCCTCAAAAATATGTTTTTCTGCATGGAAAACAGGACATGTTTATCAGCACTGGCACAAGAACAGATGTTCTTATACAAAGATCCAAATAGAATACAGGATGTTCACACTGTCAGAAAAGCTGGTCTCATAAAATTCAGCAAAAAAAAATGTGACAAGACATTGTTAAACAAGGAAGCTGAAAAATAATA
Source organism: Protopterus annectens (assembly GCF_019279795.1). NCBI lineage: Eukaryota > Metazoa > Chordata > Ceratodontiformes > Protopteridae > Protopterus > Protopterus annectens. Next base: position 96,526,550 of record NC_056743.1, read on the forward strand.
TTAAGTCAGCAGTTTGTGTCAGCATCTGCAACAATTAGTACTGTTTCTACAGGATGAGCAATTCTCCAAAATAGAATACCAAGAGGACTAAAATTGTATATAAAGAGCTGTATAAATCCAGTTATGTTAGGGGTATGGTAGGGACACATTTGTCCAGAGGTAAATGTTATATCTCTCACATCATCTGTACTATAGTAGAAGTAAAGTGGAACAGTACTTTAAGCTGCAACGTTAGTCCATTTGGTTTATTATAAAAAGTTATTTGTTATTGCTCTAAAGTTGATGCTGCAAAGTATATTCTCTCATCAGTGTATATTCTGCAAGTTTCTATATGCAACAGACTGTGAATGCAAATATAACTAGACTTTGAATTTTAGCAGAATCCAGCCAGCAAGACTGAGTGTCTTAAGAAGACTTCAAATCCATCACAGGAAGCAGCGAGCTCAATATAATTTTTCAATGGCAAGCTAGCCTGCATTTGAACCTAAAATCTGCATTTGAACACAGGGGGAGTGATGGTAAGCCATGCAGAGGGTCACTTCAGTTAAACTGCAGTAACTAACATTTGTACGTATGTGTAAATCCTGAACAGAAGTATTCCAGTTTATGCAGCTTGCAGTGGTAAAGTTTTTTAGACGTCTAAAATCCGGAGTGAGACTAGTTCAAGAAAGTCGCAGTGCCATAAATTCTGCAAGAAAAGGTGGATGTCTACTTGTACAGCAGTCCACTGCCTATTGTGCTTCACCAGCTTCTCAAGTGACTCTGAAAAATTTCTAGCCATCAGCAACAACAGCCTGATCACCTGTTTTCTTGCTAACTGGTAAGACTTTTTTCTGTGTCACATATTTAGTGTGGATGATGTTAGACAGTTTGTATATTCTTAGACAGTTTGTATATTATTAGACAGTTTGTATGTTATTAGACAGTATGGATATTATTTATAATTCATGCAGGAGTAAACCAAACTTTAGTAAATTGCAATGTTGGTATACACAGCACATTAGTAAATGTAAAACCTTATTAGGGCAGGTTGGTAGTAAGGCATTATGCAAATGTATTACAATATTTGACTGGTATCTCAAAGAAAACCATGTGAAATATGACAAATGTTTGTGTGCTTCAACAAAAACTGCATTTTGTGTATTATGCCATAAAAAAGTATTCCATCATATTGCTAAAAAAGTAGACTGTAAGACAGATCTGTTCATGATAAAGACATAACTAAGGGTAAAGTGTTCTCATTACATTCAGACGTTGAACAGTTATGTCCTTGTCACCACATGTGAGTCAAATCAGTTACTGATAGAACCCCTAGTACATTTTGTTACAAAAGAATGTAATAAATTTCTAAAAGACAAACACAATGAGTTCAGGAAGCTTAGACAAGTTATACATACATATTTTCAAAAGTGCATAGGAGTTTCAAATTCAGGAGAATAACTTACTAAAGAATGTCAGAAAGACCATGCAACATTACAGGAAATTCAACAGCAGTTGCAGGATAAAGTAAATAAATTAGCTGAACTGACAGAGACTGGGAACTTCCTGCATACACAGCTAATCTGTGCAAAAGAAATATATTTTATAATATGTTTATGTTTTGAAAATGGTTAAATATACATGGTAGAGACAAATCATTTTTAAATGTTTTACTTTCACTCAGTTAAAGCAAGACATCTATCAGTACTACAGTAAATTAAAGCATATGACTGCCATTCTTAGCACAGTCAAAATGTAAACAAAACTGTTCTAGTGTATAAAAATTAAATGAAAATAGTTAATAAGAATAAAGATTTAAAGTCACAAGACTGACATGCTTGTATAAAGATATACAGATACAAGACAGACATGCATGTATGTTCTTTTCATCTAGAGTACATTTGTTTACAATACACAAAAGCAAAAGGCAGACATCAGCAAATATAAACATGTGTTGGTTAAACTAATATCTATTTTGTTTTTTTACAATTTGTTTATAATTATATAGTAACACCAAATAGTTAAAGTTCTGAATTTTAAAAAGAAAATCACAGATGGTATTATTCAAACAGTTTTTGTAAAATTAATGGCAGGACAGTTAAATAGTTCAATAAATAAATAATAAAAAATACTGAAATCCATGTAAGCTAATTGTAATGTAGTATAAATGCATAGCTATGCAAATCACAATCACATTAAAGGAAAAATGCCAAAAGAATTAACTATAGTTTACAGAGTATGAAATGTGAGCTCAGACCTTCTTAGACTAGATGAATAGTTACAGGAAATGTTGGAAAGATAAGATAAACAAGACGGATTGCCAGACAAGTAGTTTGAGTTTTTCTAAAGCATCATTGTTATTAAAACATAATTGTTAAAATGTTTACATGCAACACTATTTGGTAATTGTAATAAAATGTCACAATTGTGCATAGATGTCACTGATAATCTGTTTGCAAGTAAATGTTAAAAGAAAAAAAAAACTCAGTTGCATCAAGTACAGCCAGCAAATGGGCTATAGTATACATACAGTTCAAAACAATTGTGCAGGAGGGTGTAAATGCCTACTAGTGGTAGTGAACAGCAAAAGCTTTATAAAAAATTATCAAATCAGACAAAAGTCCATAATTTAATAAAATAAATGTATAACCATAGTGTTAGGCTGACATACATTCTATTCTCACAGCATAAAGCAGATGAACAATAGTGCAGTACTACAGGGGGAGGGGAACTTTCTCAGTTTTACACTGACTGTATAAGCAGTACTGCACAAGGGTCTGAAATAAAGCTACAGAAAAAAATAAGCAACAAGGGTCTGAAATAAAGCTACAGAAAACAATATCTCATTCCTTCTTGACAATACTCTTTTAGGGGGAGGGAAAAACAGGTATCAGTGTATTAAAAATACTGGAAAACTGGATTAAACTTGACAGGATAAGATATTTTACAAGTTGTTAATAGCTATCACAATGGTTATTATTGTATTGTTTAGTATTAAATTGTATTTACAACCTGTTAAACTGTAAAGCTATACAAGAGATGGTTTAAAAAACAAGAGATGGCTTAAAATTGATTACAGCTATACAAGTGAGAGTAAAGACATGTAAAAAACTGAACAAGATTGGTCACTATTTTTAATATGTTTTTGGCAAAACAATGTTTGTATAAAAAAGCATGAATACTTTTAATTGCTGAGTATGTACTTTAAAATAACAGGACATATGGATTTGGTATCAATTCCACTAGATATTTCTAAAGAGACAAACATTTTCCAAGATTTTGCTTAATATTAATGTTATTAAATTTGTAAGATTAGACTAAATGTACTTTATAGTCTTTGTATGTACAAATGCAGAAGAATTCAGTACAAATGAAATTAATGTCTAGTAATGAATATGTGTGAAAAAAAAACATATTTAAAGAAAACAATGGGTCCAGGGTACCTACTAGACTGAAATGCATAAATAGCAAATAGTCTGTGTAAATACATACTGTACAGGTACATCGTAATAAGTTCAAAAGTAATTTGTCAAGTTGTAACATCATTGGTTTTACCCCAATTAGAGAAAAAAAAATATTAAAATATTGTACTCATACAGCTAATGGACTAATATGTACATAGCATTCTTTAGTGTATAATAAGAAGTTATGTACCTACCATAACGTTCCATGTTAGTTGTCTTCTTCTCGCCTTCTTTCTTGCCTGATGGGTTCGGAGCCGATCCTCGGCTCCGACTCGGCCAATACTAAAGCTCGAGAGCTAATTCCACCGGCTCGAGGCTCCCCTATATCCCACAATGCTAGGCGGTAACTACTCAGATCGCGTTTGATAGCTAGACCAAGCAATTTCAGTCTCCATAGTATGGAGAAGGGTAACCCACCTCTACATAAACCTGAGTGTAAGGTATCCCAGACCTAACAAAAGGGGAAATAGAGGTGGTAGAACGTGTGGGAATGACAACTTCCAGAGGAAGATCACAAAATGAATTCCTATTGGTCTGTCCAGGCTTGGGGGAAGGAGGGTGGGACGCAAGAAAGAAGGCGAGAAGAAGACAACTAACATGGAACGTTATGGTAGGTACATAACTTCTTAATGTTAAGTTGTCTATCTCGCTTTCATTCTTGCTGGATGGGACCGCGTCCCTAGCACCTTATCCCAGGTGGCCTATCGGAACAGACTCTTGAGAACAGTGGAACCAAAGTTGGCACGGTTTCTGGAGACCATGTCTAATTTGTAATGTGAAATGAAGGTATGAGAAGCCCAGGTGGCTGCTGCACAAATGGAATCTATTGGCAGCCTATCCTGAAAAGCTACGGATGTAGCTAATGCCCTAGTTGAATGAGCTCTAGGTCTTGAAGGTAGTTTTTGATGTCTGATCTCATAGATGAAGGTAATTGTAGAGGTGAGCCATCTTGAAAGGGATACTTTAGTAACTGGAAGGCCCAATTTCCTTCCGTGATACGATAGAAAAAGCTGATCAGATTTCCTGAATTGTTTAGTCCTGTCTAAATAATATCTAAGTTGGCGGTGAACATCCAGAAAATGTAGCTTTTGTTCCGACCTGTTGGAATAGTTAGGGAAAAAGACGGGGAGATCAATCATTTGGTTTAGGTTTGTCTGAGAGGAAACCTTAGGTAAAAAGGATGGATTAGTACGGAGGGATACCCTATCTTTGTGAAACACTAAGGAAGGAGGACGACTGCACAGAGCATGGAGTTCAGATACCCTTCTCGCTGAAGTTATGCTACCAGAAAAAGTGTCTTCCATGAAAGCAACTTCAGAGAACATGAAGCCGCTGGTTCGAAAGGGGGAAGGATTAAGGATGCCAGAACCAAGTTCAAGTCCCACTGAGGCAGGGGATCTTTGATTGGAGGTTTGAGAAGAAAAACGCCCCTTAAAAAGGCTCTGCAGAGCTTGTGAGCCATGATGCTAGACTCCGAGACACCTACATGATAATTAGATATAGCAGCCAGTTGAACTCTAACGGTAGATGAAGAGCCTAAATGAAAGAGTTCTGCTAGAAAGTCTAGAATAGACTGGATAGGTGCAGTGAAGGGATCTATATTTTTTGATGTTGCCCAAAAGGAGAAGCGTTTCCATTTGCTATTATAAATCTTCCGGGTAGAAGATTTATGAGAGGCTATCAAGATATCTCGGACCGAGCGAGATATTAAGGGAAGCCTGGCTAAGGTCGGAATCAGAGAAACCACGCTGTGAGGTTGAGAGAATGAAGAGATTGGTGCAGCTGGCCCGATTGGTGGGTCAACAGATCTGGCACTGGGTCCAGATGCCAAGGCTGCTCCAAAAGGTAACGATGAAGAAACGGAAACCATATCTGTCAAGGCCAGTAAGGGGCAATGAGGATCATTGTCACTCTCAAGGCAATGGCTTTCTGAATTAGTTATCAGTGGAAAAGGGGGAAAAGCATACAGAAGTCCCCGGGGCCAATCGTGGACTAGAGCGTCTCTGGTGGGATGGCCTGGTAACGGGAAGAGAGTGAAGAAGTCGTGACACTTGCTGTTTTGGGGAGTAGCAAAAAGATCGCAGCAAGGCTGGCCCCATCTTTGGAATACTTCTTCCAGTACTGATTTCTTTTGAGACCACTCGTGGGGCATGAGAATTGCCCTGCTCAACTTGTCTGCAATCACGTTGGACTTCCCGGGAATGTGCATTGCTACCAGAAAACGCTGAGAAGAGATCGCCCATTGCCAAAGTCGGAGTGCCTCTCGACATAAGGGGTATGATCTGGTTCCGCCTTGTTTGTTGATGTACCACACTACGGACATGTTGTCCGTCTGAATTGCAATAGTCCCTGTGGGAAGAGAGTCGTGAAGGGCTTGCAACGCTAAAAGCACTGCTCATCTCTAAGACATTTATGTGCAAGTGGCACTCGAAAGGTTGCCACGTGCCCTGGACTGTCCTGCCCTGATAATGCCCCCCCACCCGATCAGGGAGGCATCTGTTGTCAACGTGGCGACGGGGGGGGGGGTGAGTGAAGGGTCTTCCTTGAAGAACCTGAGGTGATGTGATCCACCAAGACAGTTGATTCTTGCATAATTGAGTTATCAATATGGTGTGGGACATCGGGAGCTGTTGGAAGGACCATTGTGTAAACAGCATCCATTGGAGGATCCTCATGTGGAAGCGAGCTAAGGGGAGAGAAGAGGGATAGCTGCTGCCATGAGTCCTAATACCTTCAAAACTAGTCTGGCTTTGACTTTGTTGCATTGCAAGAGAAGGAAAACTTGCTTGCGGATGTCTGACACACTTTGCTCTGTAAGTCTGGCTGAAAGATTGAGTGTGTTTAATGTGGCGCCTATAAAGGTAATAGATTGACAAGGCGACAAGGCAGATTTTTCGAAATTTATTGAAATGCTTAGAGCTTGGCAAGTTTGGATAGTGAAGTCTCTAGATAGAAGAAGTTGATGTCTGGTGGTGGCAGTAAGAAGCCAGTCATCTAAATATGGAAACACCTGGAATCCTTGAAGTCTCAAGTGAGCCGCGACCACTGCCATGCATTTGGTAAACACTCGGGGGGCTGTAGTGAGACCGCAGGGCTCTGAACTGGTAGTGACTGGCTCCCAGCCTGAAGTGGAGAAATCTCCTGGAGCGTCTGTTCATCTTGATATGGTAGTACGCGTCCTGAAGATCTATCGAGGACATCCAATTGTCCTGACCCAAGAAGGGTAGAATGGACTGTAGCGTGACCATCCGGAATTTTGTTTTTCTGACATACTTGTTTAAGTTGCTGAGATCCAGTATGGGTCCTCCAGTCCCCTGTTTTTTTTGGTACCAAAAAGAATTTGGAGTAGATTCCGGATCCTTATTGGTCTGCTGGGACTGATTGGATAGCTCTTTTTGATAGCAGCTTTGAAATTTCTAGTGCTGTTTGTTCCCTTAGACTGGGTGGAACGTCTGGAAGGGATCCTTTGGGTTGGGATGGAATGTGAATAAGGGGAATTTTGTAACCCTCGGATATGATCGACTGTACCCATTTGTCTTGTGTAAGGGAAAGCCAGGCTTTTGGGTACAGGGATAATCTTCCCCCGACTGCCTCCGACGGTGGACAGCCAGGCAGCTCCCCAGGGATGCTGAAAGGGTTCATCAGAGAAAGTTTCTCTGCTACCCTGGTTTTGCGGACCTCCTCTGCCTCTAGGGCGGCATCTATTGTTATTCCCTCCTCTGCCTCTAGAGGGGAATCGACCTTGTGCGTCAAATGAGACTCCCTGGGTTTGTTTGCGGAACCACATTTTTCCTCCCCTCTGACCTTTGAGATAAGGCCTAGAAGGGGTAGAAAAACGGACTCCCACGGCAGAGAGAGTCTTACCTTCCACCTCGCACCTAGTCAATATATCCTTTACCTGAGGACCAAACAAGGATGATCCATCAAAGGGGGAATTGGTAAAGGATGCCTTGAAAGGGTCCGCAAAGTTGCACAGCCGCATCCAGGCGTGACGTCGTAAGGCAACGCCTGTGCCTGCGGCTCTACTCGCCCATCCGCAGCATATGAGATAAGCCGCATGGAGGAGTTGACGATGGAGTTCAGGGTTGCCAACTGGGAGTTCATTCTGTCTTGGAACCCCTCAGCTGTTGGATCCTTTATCGCTTCACTCATATCCTTGAGTAAATCTCTCTGGAGACGAGTGAAGTGACATAAGTAGTTCAGCGACCGCATTGAAAAGGTCGCTGATGAGAACATCCGCTTACCGTACCTGTCCATGGTCCTAGATTCCTTATTAGGAGGATGGACAGGTACCGAAGGATCTGCTAACTCCTTCTTAGTGGCCGCGGCCACCACCATGGCATTGACGGGGACACCTTTAGATAAAAAATCTTTATCTTTAGGGGCAGTAATAAACTTTGACGGCCTCCTCGGGGTGGGTTCCACTGAATCAGGAGCCGTCCAGGCCTTCCTTGCCACCACTTCCATAAGGGGGTCAAAGGGAGGGGACACCCAGGAGGTAGAAGGGCGAGAACCGAACACCTCAAGGTACACTGACTCATCCTCTGAAGGGTTAAGGGCTGGCCAATTCCCCCTCTGTTTCAGGATCTCAAGGATGTCAGCAAAGGAGACATCGTCAGAGGGGGATCGAGGGGAACCTTCAGATCCTCTAAGTCAGTGTCAGAGGTGATAGACTCAGGGCAGTCAATGTGCTTCCTCTTGCACTGCCTCTTCCTAGGGGGCTCTCCTACCGGGTCAGGAGAGGCCTTGGAAGAGGAAGAAATTCCCAATGGGGAAACTTGAGGAGTTGGCTCTCTGCGGTCTGATGCAAGGGGGTGGGTAGAAATCACCGCAGGCACTGAAGATGGAGGGGCTGACTGCGCCGACTGTGGGGTAGACACTGGTTCTAGCAGGCTCCGCATGACCTCAAAGGCACTCCTATCGGGCAAGGCCGGAGGTCCCCGCTCCGAAGAGACAAGGACTCCCCCCGGCACCGACAGGGACGGCTCCGAGGCCGATGTCGAAGCTGAACTCACCAGCGCCGAAGCCCCGAGAGGGAGAGTGGGGTCAGACAAGGGTCCGATGCCACTTGCCCCCTCGGAGCCGACGAGGGAAGCTCGGCGCTGAGATCCCTCCAAACAGGAGATCGGAGCAGACAACAGAGCCGAAAGGGAAGGTATCGGATCCAACGCGCCGACAGTCATGGCTCCGATGAGCCCCGGCTTCGAGCTCAAAGGAGTCGGAGGGGGAACACATTGAGGGACAGAAATAGCCGCTGACTGTTGAGTCGGGCTATGCAGCATTTGGGCCAGTGCCTCGGACTTGAGAAGTCTACTCACTACCCTTTGCAAATCGTGGTCAGATAGCCTGGAAAACCGTGAGGAATGCGATCTATGGCTCCGTACCGAAAGAAGAGGGGATCCTGGTGCCGAGTGAATGGAGCCGATAGAGGGGGACCTAGACCTCTTCCTCAAAGGTTGCTCCAATAAGAGTATCGGAGCCAACTGAGTCTTATCAGCCTTGGCTCCGGCCGGAGCCGAGGTAACAGTATGAGGCTTGGAAACATCGACTCCAGCCGGAGCCGATGTTGAAGCAGTTTTGATGCTTGCAGAGGATGGCTCTGAAGCCGGAGCCGACTGTCTGGAAGTCTTAGAAGGCTTCCCAAACACAGACTGGGTCGGGGGGGGGGGCCTTCAGGCTTTAATAAGCAACGCAAAATCAATTTATTTTTACGTTCCTGCAGGACTCTAGGGCTGAAACCATGGCACACAGCACTCGAGTCCTGCAGGTGCAAAGGTCCCAGGCAATACACACAAGTGTGACCGTCTGTCAGAGACATTTTTTGACAGCACGAGTCACACTTCTTGAAGCCTGAGACCTTGGAGTCCTTAGACATACTGAAGGCCTAAGTAAGAAAACACTCACACACACACAGGCCTTTAAGAAAAAATTAATTTCCAGTCACACTAAAGGACTAGGAGGAGGAGGAGGAGGGGAAGGGGCCTAAGGCCTAAAGTTAAAGGGGAATAAAGGAAGGGATTATGGGCAAAAGAGGTGTCGATCCAAGGAAATAGAGAATTAAAACTAAGTTATACTAAGGTAAGTAATAGGGGTCTAAAGATTTGTGAAAATAGAAATAATTTCCCACTATCCTGCCAGAGCCGGTAGAAAAGCACCTAGTCAGCTAAGCGGCAAACGAGATCTGAGTAGTTACCACCTAGCATTGTGGGATATAGGGGAGCCTCAAACCGGTGGAATTAGCTCTCGAGCTTTAGTATTGGCAGAGTCGGAGCCGAGGATCGGCTCCAAACCCATCCAGCAAGAATGAAGGCGAGATAGACAACTTAACATATGTTTTTTTTTTAATCCTCAAGTATTACATATACTGAAATAATTGCATTAAATCTAAGCCCAGTTCAGTACTTCATGTTCACTTCACTGTCAACCAAGATGTTAATGAGCAGTTCAGAGACATGATCACAATGTTATGGTTAAAATGACATAAAACTGTATATTTTCAGCAGTGTATAAATGCTTGCAGTAGCACATGGTTCTTATCTCTTTTAGTTAATTCAACAGTTGCAAAGAGTTAATGGAACAGTTATAAGTCATAAATTGAATTCTGTGATTGCAAAAGAATAAATTGATGAAATTAAAAAAAATAACATTAAAGCAGACCGCTCATAATTGATAAAATATTGTCACAGAATGGTCTGCAAAAGAAAAAGTTTTAAACACATTCAGTTTTGGTAATAATACTTAATATCATTGTATTAACTATGTAAAATTGCATTTTGACTTGTATCAAAAGAAGACTATAGGTTTGTTTCTTAATGTGTTTTCTATATAAAATGTTTTGAGTATATTCAAAAACAGAGGGAATTGTTAGATATTATGAATATAAGGCTGAAATTAATTCGGTTGTAAATATGATGAAAAAGCTTGCTTAAATGCAGAAACAGAGTTTAGTAATATGTAATCAGCAGCCATACTACATGACCATGGCTTGGAAAATAAGGAACCTGATGAATGGACATTTTTCCCTTACAGACTTAAAAACAGGATGTATGCAAGAGCAAAAATGCAAAATCTGCTTTTAAAGAATGGACAATGACACTGTGACAATGTGTTTCCTCAAAAATATGTTTTTCTGCATGGAAAACAGGACATGTTTATCAGCATCGGCACAAGAACAGATGTTCTTATACAAAGATCCAAATAGAATACAGGATGTTCACACTGTCAGAAAAGCTGGTCTCATAAAATTCAGCAAAAATGTGACAAGACATTGTTAAACAAGGAAGCTGAAAAATAATATTAAGTCAGTAGTTTGCGTCAGCATCTGCAACAATTAATGCTGTTTCTACAGGATGAGCAATTCTCCAAACTAGAATACCAAGAGGACTAAAATTGTATATAAAGAGCTGTATAAATCCAGTTATGTTAAGGGTATGGTAGGGACACATTTGTCCTGAGGTAAATGTTATATCTCTCACATCATCTGTACTATGAGAAGTAAAGTGGAACAGTACTTTAAGCTGCAACGTTAGTCCGTTTGGTTTATTATAAAAAGTTATTTGTTATTGATCTAAAGTTGATGCTGCAAAGTATATTCTCTCATCAGTGTATATTCTGCAAGTTTCTATATGCAACAGACTGTGAATGCAAATATAACCAGACTTTGAATTTTAGCAGAATCCAGCCAGCAAGACTGAGTGTCTTAAGAAGACTTCAAATCCATCACAGCAAGCAGTAAGCTCCATATAATTTTTCAGTGCAAATTAAAAAAATGTCTTCCATGTTTCTGCATGTATATTCCATACATATTTTACTGTCTGAATATGGTGTTATCCATTTCTTTAATAATTTAGCTTGTTGGATTACATTTTGGAACATTTTATTCCTATTAGATTTTCTGTACTTATTCACACTATTAATATAACTTTTGTATTTTGAACTTTTCTCCCTGGGACAGTGCTGACAGACTATAAAATAAATCTGACAGGGTTTTGTTGCATTTTGCTTAAAGTACCACAGACTGAGCTACACTGCTCAGAGGGACAAAGCTGTTACTATAACACAAAAATAATCAAGTTTCAGTAGTGGCTCAGGAGGTTGCCAAGCAGAAATAAAGGAAGTGAACTGCCACTGCTGGTTCACCCATCCAGTGGGGGGGGGGGGGGAGTGGCTCTTAAGGTTACCAAATAACTTTCAGATGGCAGAATTCAGCACAGAACAATCTCCTTTACTGCAAAGAAAGGCATGTGGGAGACTTGAAAGTCAAGGTCCTGTCTTCTCAAGCAGTAGAATCATACATTTTTTATACCTTTTCTGATTAAAAGCAACATTATTGCATCAATCTTGGAAGAATCTTAGAAAAACCACTGACCAATTAAAATGAACACTACGGAATTAATTCTGCTAAGATCTCCTGACGCTGACTTTCCATATTAGACAAGTTCCAAATTCCTTGAAAGACTTTTCTACAATAGCAGACACTTTGCCATGCTAGCATTTTTCATATCTGGCAGGGAGTAAATGGAATCCATCCTGACATACAAGCATATTAAAATAAAATACACACACACTAACATTTCTCCTTCTCTAGAAGCCTCACCCTTCACACTAGCCATAAGGATGCATGTCGCAGGAGCAAGAGTGTTACTCAGAGTTCAAGCCAGACAAGCCCACACTGTCAAGGTACATAGCACTAATTTAGCTAAGTGACATCCAGGAGACAGCAATACTGAGGTTGGAGGAGTCACTGAGGCTGATGGGATGTTGCTAATAAGGACAGGATAAGTTGCCCTCCCCAAAGGACCAGCCAGCTGGCCCACTCCGCACCACCTGCTTCCTGATGGAAAATGGAAGGGCTGATTGTGGCTCCTGGATGGGAACAAAAATGGTCCGTAGTCTCTTGCCCACTCTTGGAATACATAACATCTATATACTGGGATAAAATGGAATGACTGGGTATCAGCATTAGACCCCTAAGGCAAGGAACGTTTGTAGGGTGGGGGTGGGGGGGGGGTTGCAACAAAATAGATACCTGAATTAACCAAGCATGGACACTTTCTGGCAAGCTTACTTACAGCAAAGGAGACAAAGTTGATCATCTTTTCTGATGTCCTTAATTCTGCTGAAAAGAAATCTCATTTGACAGTGAACGACAGGCAATGCAATAAACATTCCCCTCTGCTGGAGCACTGAAAACACACACACACAAAATTACAGTTGTTGCTATTAATTTCTCTGACAACCCTAGGTATAATTACTACATCAGCATACTCTATCTTTACAAAAATTATATACAGGGATTCAGAGGCATAAGCCTGATAGACCAAAACCCTTTTAACTCATATAACTGCTACTAAATTCTTTCAAGAATTTAGGATCAGCATTGGCTTCTGTGTCAGATAAAGGCATTGGCTTCTCGCACAAGAAATTTAGGTCTACAGGAGTTGAGGGTTCTTGAAAGGTGGAACCAACAAGAATAAATTTCTTAACAAGGCCTTGCAAACTTTTAAGGGAGGCAGAGAGGAGAAATGAGTATCAAAATACAAATCTGAATTGGCCACTAAATGAACTTCGGCTATAGAATAACTTGGACCTTCATTCAAAAAATGTGGGTCACAAACTGTTAAACTGCCAGTACCAGGGAGGCCTCCCAGAAAACACTCTAGCCCTTGACTAGTTGCTCACAGTAGTCTGCTGATTTACTTCTGTAAACTGTTCTACTGTAGACCTTTTGTGCAGCTGTAAGGACTTTAACTACCCTATGTGGGTAAACAAGGCCCTTTGGACATTAACAGAATTACAGAAACCATAAGGTTAATATGACAGACTGAAGGTCCACGTATGGCTTTCTAGATGGATAGAAGAGGAGTCCTATGCCACATTTGAGGAGAAGTGGGTCCTGCAGAAGGTGATGCCAACAGCAAGGGGAAGCTATACTTGCCTGGGTCACTACAGGGCTATGAGAATAACCCTGGCCTTGCACTTTTTGGCTTTCTGTAAAAATATCACTGTAGGAAGAAATGGGAAAAAGTGGAAGAAAAAAAAAGAGAGGCCATTTATGGACTAGAGGCCCAGGTAGCCTGCCCTTGAAAGGAATATGGAAGAAATTACTGCTGCCTCTGGCACTGGGTGTGGATGCAAAATCACAACCAAGCTTTCCAAAGTGGCAAAAGATGATGTCTATCACTGACTGACTGGACAACTAAAACACATTAGTAAACATTAAAACAGCTAGTCTGTTACATAGCTGACATGACTAGGAATAAGATCTACTTCCAGGAAGAGGAGAATCCACACGGCCCACTCTCATACCACTATGGATTATTGATAAAGGAGACAGAAATGGGTTCCTCAAACCTGGTGATGTACCAAACCATAACCATGTTTTTGGAGTGGACAGCAACAGCGCCTGAGGGAAGAAGTCCTGTAGCACCTACAACATTAGGATAGCTCTCATCTCTCTAGGAAGTTAGTGTGCAGAGACACCATATTCTGGGACCAAGTCAATTGGACTATCTATCCTAACCAATGCTCCTCCTACCACAGGGCAGAGGCATTCACTATGACCATCACATCTGAGAAGGGCTGTGCAGAGGAGCTACTCTGAAAGTGATTGTGCAAATCCATCACAAAAGATGCAAACACACTAATGAAATATGAATGAAGAGTGACACTGGATCAGTATTCTCAGTCTACTGGACCCTGAATATCCAACTAAATAACCTTCATGTAGCATCAGGCAAAGACTACCAAGAAAGCCATCACTGCAGTAAGACTCAGAAACCTGAGGACAGGACACAGTTATCGATACAGTAGAAGACCAAAGTTTGTATATATTGGGGGGGGGGGGGGCAAACACTGGTCTAAAAGATGGTCTGGTGGAATACTGGCTATGCAGGTCTGTCTCCAGATGGCAGTCAACAATCTGTGCTTGTGCCCGCTCCAACTGTGACCTGCCAGTGATCCCTGACATTTCCAAGGAATGGAACAGCTATGGTAGGTATTCCCTGTTTTTAACATAGACTCTCTTAATGTTGATGCTAGCAGCCAATCTTGCAGGTCAAGGAAAACCTTTGTCCCTTTCAACCTGAGATTAACTAACAGCCCTATACATCTGATGAACACTGAGGGCTGGGGTGAGATCAAATGGGAAGTCTCTAGACTGGTAATTACTGGCCCCCTCCGTTAAGTGTAGGAACCTCGTGGATACCTTGACTGTCTTTACATCTAAACAGATACTGGTATCTGAAGGACCAGTCTAGTCTCCCTTCTTTAAGTAGAACACTACTAAGCAAGCCATGACAATACAGAATGTCATCTTTTTATTACACAAATTTAGGCTGATAAGGTCTAGCATGGGCCTGAGGTCCTTTGTTTTCTTGAAACCAAAATTCTTGTCTTGAATACACTCTAGAAGTTCTTTGCTATGGTGGGATTTCCTTTTTTAAGGACACTTTTTTGCCTCTAATCTGGGCTGTCACCTTTCAAGATGGTAGGATACTGGATAAAGTTAAGAAGGCAGACCTTGGAGGGAATAAAAATGGAAAGTTGTACCCTTTAAACGCTATCTCCCTGACCTGCTTACACTATCTGAAGGCCTAACGTGCAAGAAGGTGCAGAGATTAAACCCACAAATGCCTTCAGAATGGGACTGTTGGGCAAGTCGTCATCAGGGACTCTGCAATTTGCCCTGGGTTAGGGAAGGAAAAATAAAAACTGAAAAATCTCTAATTATGCAGACCATCTCTACCTCTAGGTTGGCATCCTTTCAGGACAGTGTCTGCACCGATTTTTTTATTAGCAAGCTGCTCACATGGGAGTTGCTTGACTAAGATTTATGCACATTTCTGGTTAACAGAGAAGGTTCTCCGAGGACTGGAAAACTACTTCAAAGGCAGTAAACATCTTCCCATTTTGTTGTCTCAGTTGTGCCTTTTCCTTCACTTGAGGCCCAATCCTGTAGGGATCTGCAATCATGCACATCACATTTTGCAATTAACTTCTAAATGCTCTACTGCTAGACAACACATAGGGTTGCTTCACTTAGCATTAGTCTTGAGGGGGAACTTTTTATCCACATTTGGTACATTTATGTAACCCCAAAGTAGTTTTTTTTCCACTCTTGGGTATCCAATATTTAACATCTCAGTTGCAGTGACAAGTGCTATCCCCTAACAAACGTTCTACAAACCTAGCCCACACTCCTTTAACTTGGTTTTCACATATTCCATAAAATTCAACCCTTCTTTGCCTCAAAAACACACTGTATAATCTAAAAGTCTGCATTCTTGCTTTGCCCTCCATTCCATTTATGTGCTTTTTAATCTGATCACTTTTGTTCAACAATCTCAGCTGCCTTATCCTGGAATTCATTTTGGCCACTTAATATTCTCAATGCCTGCCAACTGTCCATACAGAAAATCAACTAACAGCAACTTCTTCCAAGTACTTGAATACTGCAGACAATCCAGTCAAGTGATACAAGAATTTTAATTCATTCAAGTTATTTGCAACCTCTACAACATTTAACCTTAGTACAATTTTTGGGTTCTGCATGCACAGGATACAATTTATCAATCTATTCTAGTTCCTTCAAACTACCCAAATTTCTTCCACCTCCCCATTAATTGGTGACACATTCATTCTTTAGCATAAAAAAAATACACTGAATAAGTTACTTTTAGTTCACAGTTCAGCGATTTTATGTATAGAGTGAAAAAGAGGTGGCAACCAACTAGGTCCCAGCATTTAGGTCATGAGACATTTCCCCACGAGCTACAACATTTAATCCAGAATCCCACAGCACCACTTTGCCGTAGAGCAGTACGGTTGAAAAGTAAAATCTCTGCATCGTTAAACACCAACCAGACAACGCACACCGCAACAATCTCTAAGAATGGCTACCTGGCTGTATGGCTGTATTCTAACAGATATCACAATGATAACACTTCTAGGAGGCTGTCTCTGTTAGAATACAGCTGGGTAGCTGTCCTTAGGAGGTGTTGTGATGTGCAGTGTATCTGGTCAGAGTTTAATACCACAGTGATTTTGCTTTTCAACAGTACCACTTTACTGTGAAGCAGTGTTGTGGGCTTCTGGTTTTGGAGTTGCAGCTTGCGGGGAAATCTCTCGCAACCTGAACACTGGAACCCCAACCATCTTCAAGAAGCACTGCTCATGCATTTTATGATAAACTGGTGTACAAACTCACCAAATGCCATCTATTAATATGCAATGGACAGTAGCCACACTGTCGTGATTCCCACTTCAGACGAAATATGCAAGGGGTTGCTTGTCTTAAGATCCTTAATCTTGGGAAAGGTTTTGAATGGTTGCTTCTGAAAACTAATAATCTAACTTGGGCTAAGGATAAAAATAGCATGGAGAAGGCATTTGTTGTCCTCTTTCTGGTGGATGTCATCTACATAGGAACGAAGATAAGTACTACGCTAGCTGCCCTTGCAGGCAATTCTAAGCCTAGCTAATTTCTCTAAAGGTGAGAATCAAACCCTGTATACCTTGCACCTACAAGGTAAACACCTTAATAATTATGCCAACCTGCATATTTAGCTAAAGTGTTAAGTCAGTTCCACATTCAACTGTTGTCCAAACATTGCTGACTTGGGGATTCAACCGGTAATCGGGAATCTGGTGTAAGGGGCAATAATACACAAGATCCTTTTAGAGTGTCTAGAGATGTACCACAAGTGCAGAGATAAGCCCCTTCCTGTTCAGTACATTTATGGCCACAACACCTATATCCAACATGGTACTGACAAAGATATGTACCTATGATGGTTATATGGCATTTCTGAAAGCACTTACATTGTATAAGAAGGTGTATTTTTAATTATGGTCTAAATCTGGTATAACACAAATCTTTTAGTTGAGGTGATAGAGATTCCAAAGGTTTAGGGCTAGAAATGGAAATGCAAGGTTGGTGCACTGTAGTTTGGTTTTAAGGGGCTCAAGAGTTGTAGCAGCTTGGGAAGGACTTCGTAGGTTTGGTATAGGTGAATATAATTGTGAAGTGTTTGTTTCTAGATGGAGGAGTCTGAAGAGAAGAGAACCGAGATGATGATCTATGCTTGGCTTTACTGAAAATGCAGCGGTGATATACATGAGGGGAAAAGTCTGTAATCAAATCTATTTTACATGATACAGTTGCACGGTTCTCTAGCTATCTCTCTAATAGGCTGCAGTCAGTACGATGGGACTCAGCACTATCTACTCCTCTCTCAGTAAGAACTGGTGTTCCCTAAGGTTCCATTCTTGGACCTCTACTGTTTAATATTTTCACCAACTCACTCCACTCTTCTTTTCCTCGATCTAACATTGTCCAATATGCAGATGACTCTACAGTCATAACTATTCCTAATTCCCCCTTAGAACGCCTAACAAATAGCCAGACATCTTTCAACTCAGTAGAGACATGGCTCACTAATAATCAGCTCATCCTCAACCCTAAGAAAACAAAATTACTACTCTTACTACCTAAATCTGCAAACCACATTAAACTTTCCTTCTCCGTAAGGTCCCTAAACAATACTCCTACAGAAGTCGAAACTAGCACATAACTCCTTGGCATTACCATTGACAACCAGCTAAAATTCAATCTTCACATTAACAACTGTATCAAAAAAAAAAAACACCAAATGTTTGGACTACCGTACAGGAACAACACATTCCTAACTAGTGAAGCTAAGATTTCTCTTGCCCATGCCTACCTTCGACCATGCTTAACATATTGTTCCCAAATACAAACAAATCCAAACTCCTCCCTACCTACCAAATTAGAATCAACCTACCACAAAATATTTAGATTTGCAGCTCAACAAATAAATCTCATCACCGTCTCTCCCTAAAATACCTGAACTGGCCCAAACTACCTCACCTGTTCCTACAATCTCAACTCCAAATCATACACTCCATCCTATAATTGGTCTGATTTTGCCCAAGTCCATCTTCTCTCATCTCTCACTACTTCCCTACCACACTTCTCCGAAGCTCAACCCAAGACCTACTAAAAATCCATAAAGCCAAACCCAACACAGGGTGCAACTGGTATAGCTACCATCCCTCTATTGCTTGGAACAAACTCCCACTAGAAATAAGGTCCCTGACTCAACCCAAACAATTTAAGCTAGCAACCAAAGCCCACTTAAAAAAAAAAACACTGGTCCTGTCATTGTACTCATCCTCCCTGATTATTACCTACCTTTTATAGTACAGTCAAACTAACTTACTTACCATTAACTACACTTCATCCTATGCAACCTCCAAAGCTTCTTCTATACTCTGTTCCCTGAAATTTTTATGCAACCTTTTAAGTTTCTGCTACTCTGCATACAAAACGTTATATTTACTCAACTCTCTTTTTAAACCAAAACATAAAACTCATTCTACTTAATTAACACTCTCCTTTTCGTTTATAGTACTGTTTTATCTGTCAACAATATACATGTATGTAGCTTACGTATTTTAACTACCAAAGTTCTATATTGCTATTTTTACTGAAATGTATCTGTATTGCTATTTTTACTGCATTGTATATCTTTGGAGCTTTTCTCCCTGGTCCTCTGCTGAAAAAGGGAAACAGCTCAGCTGGACATTCCTGGGCAATAAATGTAAAATAAATAAATAAATAAAATATGCAATTGTCAGTAATCTTGATAAGTTTCAGCCAGAAGCTGGAGATATGAAGGGTAGGACATATTAAACTGGATTAAAATAACTCCTTTGCTAATAACAAATAACTGGAATTCTTGGGGGAGGGGTGTGTCCTGGCTCAGAATAAGGGGAAACTAATGTGAGTTTATGAAGCTGAATGTCTGGTCTAGCCAGATACTCAGATATTTGAAAGATGATGGTTCAGTAAAGGTTACAGATGCTTTAGCTAGTTCCTGACAGGTAAGAAAAAGCATGTTACTTGTTTTATTGGGAATGAATAAAAGTTTGTTTACTAAACTAGTTTTTAAGATAAGGTAATTTCCAAGATGAGTCTGATTTCAGTGAGAGGGTCAGATCTCAATATGATCACAATATCAGAAGCATGTGGGAAGATCATAAGAAAGTTTACTGATAAAAACTGAAAAGGTAAGGGAACCAACATAGATCCAGGTGGATAGTGGCAGATTACAATAAGGATGCTTTGGGTGGCCTCCCAGGACTCAGCTGCAGGGGGTGGATGGGGTAACTATGACTGTTATTTGTTTTTTTTTTTCCAAGTTTTATGTTCAAAACTGCTAATTCACGTTGGCTACCTTATACGCTGAATGAAAGCATCATTAGGGACATACTCATTACAGTATTTAAAAAGGCATTAAATGACACTCACTGAGTATTTACACCTATATACATGCAGCGCCTACTTCTGCATGAGCAGCACTTGCCTTGTGGCATTTCATTTTTAAATAATAAAAAAAAAGTTTTACTTATAAATGCATGTGGCAATCCTATAAAAAGTGTTGCAGCCTTCTGTTCTTTACCTTCCCATGAATCATATGAAGCAATGAGCAGAATTAAACAGTAGTGCAAAGAGTTGCTATGAAGTGCAGCGGAGGGTTTCAGTAATTTTTTTTTTTTTTTAATATCCTGGTAGCCAAAATAATACTAAGAACTGCAGTAACCAAAAACTGTGGGCAGGCTGCAGACTACAGAATCATGTCATTTACTTTTTAGTCTGAGCAGACAACCAGATACACTTTTGAGAATTAGAATCACTAAATATGGGAAGCTGTTTGCTGGCTGTGGCTCACTTTAACGTCTGCCATTGTGCTTATGAAGTTAAGTTGGACGGTTTACTTTCTAGCTACTGTTTGTGTACGAAACAAAGTTGAAACCATTCCTGACTTTGCTTCTTATTTTTGGTCTGTGCCTCAAATTCTGTTGTCTAATGGAAAACCATTGAAGACGTCTGTCACTTAATTATGGGATGTTGGCTGTGGAATAAGAAAGTTGCCTTCTTGTCATTTTCTCATTTTGAAGTCCGACTTTTCAAGACTAATGTGGGTTTGTATGAAATCTTCTGGGGCATTTATTCTCTGACTGCGTGAAAATAAAGTTTAAAATGCCCCTGGTTTCACAGGATGTCCCTCTGCTTCATATTTTTGTTCTGTGCCTCATAAAATGTGTGGTTTTCTAGCAAATCACTGAAGACTCCAGACACTAAATAATGACAGATACTTGACTTGTCAGACTTTACATTCTTCAGAAAATACATGCCGATGGCAAAAATGTTATTCTATCAATTTTCTAAGTGTATGCAATATTTAAAATATGCCCTGATTTTGTGCCTCTGCTCCTCATTTTTTTTTTGGCTTTGTCTCTGATTCTTCTACTGAGAAGTTGAGAATCATGTGAGTTGTACACAAAGTGGTAATAACTGCTGGGTGGAGATGGTGGCTGTGGATGAAAATAACTTACTGTCAGGATATCTGCTCAGTTAATCATCTGACTTTGCAGGACTTGTATGCATGTGTGGGAAATATGTTGGGATACAAAGTTGCAATTTTATAACTCAGAACTGTCCTTGGCTTCTAAGAACTACCCTGATTTTACATCATAGTTATGATATGTTACTCATACAATCTGTGCTTTTTGTGAAATCGTAAAGGACTGCAGTCAGCACATAATGACAGACATTTGAGCTTCAGACTTCATAACCTTCAGCAAATTATGCTAATGCAAAAACTATTATTCTAGTAAATTTTTAAATAAAATTAAATGCACTTTGTCCATAATTATTTTTAGCTTAATCAGACATTTGAGGTGTACAGGATCAACAGTGGGGCTTTCTCAGTAAAGAAATGTCAAATAAAAAAAATAATAAATTAACTGTTGGATATGAGGACAGTCTTTGAATGAGAGTGGCAGACACTGGCTGTAATAATAGAGTCATTTAGTCTGGCTTTGCAGAATGTGTGTGCATTTGTGTAAAAGCAAGTTGGAATACTTTGCTGTGACCATATTTTTCTAATAACTGGATATTTGAGGTATACAGATACAAGTTACTGTAACGGACAGGTATAGACATTTGTTGGATTATAATAGTGTTAATAGTCTTAAATCAGGAAGGTGAATTCAAAAAAGCATGAACATGTCTGTGTCTCCTGAGAAAATTAAAAAAAAAATATATGTAGTTGGGGAGAATGTGACAACTGAACAGGGCCCAAGTGTATGCAATCTGCCACTGCTTGTGAAACCCCTTTTAGAAAAGGGGCATGATAAGAGAAAGATTAACCTGTTTTGAACCTGTCATTTAGCAAGTCTTTGAACCATAGGCATGCATTTGTCTGATGAAAAGTCATCTATTAGGTTAAATGCATGTGAGCTCAGTAGTGTACACATATAAGCTCATCTTTATCAATGTTCATTAGGATATCTATCAGAGCCAAGGTACTACTGTAATGTGGGCTGTCTAAAGGCTGTGCTGTTTTCCAAGTGCAGGAAGGCTGAAAATGGGCGCAAATTGTGATGTTTTTTCTGGGTCTGGCAGCTTTGGAAGTAGTTTGATTAGGGGAATTTAACAAGATGCAAGGTTTACTTTTGGTTACACACAGATTACAAATATGTGGTTGGGTAGACTTTGCAGAAGAAAATTAACAACGGACCACGATTATCTGTGCCAATAGGGGCATCAGGGGAGATTTAATTCAGAAGGGATTAAATACCTTTAGCTCTAATTAGTTTTGAAGAAAAATGGAGGAAAGATGGAATGTGGGTATACTGGGGACAGAAGTTGTGGACAGCTACTGTGAACACTATGGTTTCAAAAGAAGACTTCTTGTGGAGTCTTACATCCCTGTTAAGAGCTATAATATCATTCCAGATTTGATTTTATTTCCCTAGAAGTATGATATGTTTTGGACGCCAGGAATCTGTACCTTTTGAAAGTTTGCTTTGACACGTTTCATGGCTGATGAAATGCTCATGACTTTCTTCTTAGGGAATTTTCTACCATTTGTACCATGATTCATCCTTTAGCTGTAGGAGCTGCTTTAAGTTATTTTATCATCCATAATTTTTGATATGGACATCCACTGTTTGTGCCAAAGTAAAGTATTTGCCTTGGAGAATGAGCAGAATTTGGTTGAAGGTTGCTGCTGCAATTTGGGGTCCTGTGAGGGGAGTGTAGGGGATCAATCCAAGGTAGAGCAACATGATTTCAGTCAGTCAATAGTGGCAGATTATTTTGATATTTTTACTCAAACTCATAACGGTGATTCATGTTCTAATAGACAAAACATATACAGGAAGCAGGTAGGTTTATTCACATCTACATGATAGTAGAACCTCTGTTAGTGAGCTACACACCTTTGAAAGCTAGTGTAAAGACATTTATTTTTTAAAATGAGTCATTAATACACTAAATAATTTCTGGCAATTTTCCAGAGTACAACTTGACAGAATTTAGAAAGAAATTGAGCGTCTAGAGCTGCAAAATGCATTTCTAATTGCAAGTTCCCATCTACAGCTGTTGAGAAAATGTGGATATAAACATTATTATTTCAAAGGAAAGTGAAAGAAATGTTCTTATGACATAATAGTTACTTTTTTTGCTCACACAACAGTTTACTTGACTACTAATTAACACATACAACGTCAACATTATGAAGTCTTCAAGACTAATGGCAAGCTGATTGTGTCAGAGGATGTATGTTTATGAAGTATGAAACTATTTCAGTAGAAAAACTTCATAAAAACTATTTGACCATACCTTGACATTTGGAATGATTCGCAGAAATCTGAATATGAGCAGCATGTTCACCAGTCTTACCATCTCCCAAAGAGAGAGCACACCAGTGATACTAGGATTCCTGTTGGATAAGATGCAAATGTTACTCAAGCATACAAGAGCAATTAAAGCAGCAAAAAAGGAAATTTTGATACAAGTATTACAAAAAAAAGTCAGAGATCTGAGAATTAACTATCAAACAATACAATGTCATGGACATGTTTAAGGAAAAAGCATGCACGTGGACACATGAGTAGCACTGGAAAGGTGCAATCTCACTGGTGAAGACCAGGAAGAACATCGCTCATGATATGGGGGTGGGGGGCTGTCAGGGCAGCTTGAAGGGAGTGTCCGCTGTGAAAGTGAGAGGTATTCTCAGCAGACAGCCACTGCACATCCCCCTCTTCAGCATATTTCAAAGTGCATGTACAATTAGGGTCAAGAGAAAAACAACCCTGAACCATCCTCGATGGCTGCCTAGATGATCACCATCTCTTGGGCAGCTCTTGTCCAATGAATGAATGGACTGATGGAATAAAGAGGGTCTGATGGTCCGCAAACAGTTGGGGATGGGCACAAAAATCATATACAAAACAAATGGTATTATATTTTTTTCACTGTATAACTTCAGCTTCCTTTTAAATTTCAACCTGTATGCAGTTACTGAAGGTACAGTATATTCAAATACTGCTCTTATTGTACTTGCATATACAATTACGAGACTGAAGTCAGAGTTTGATTAAGACTATGAGCCGTTACTGTGAAGCAGCATACGAGTCCCTCAGCCTTCATTTAACTACTGTGTAACCCTTCAGCGATTCACTTAACCAAACAGTGCTTTGGGTAAGACAGGGAAATGTGTGGGTGGTCTACTGTACTGCAAGCTTAGTTTCTACCTATGAACTTGTAAGAAAATGCATTTATGTAATGCTTTGCAGATCTAACATTCCTGCTAAGTAAAATATACTTTTTTTATGTACACAACTTAATCTTTCATACATGACAGCATCTTCTGTTATCTGCTCACTTGTGTTCCAGTGTTGCTATGTCTTTTTCTATATTTTGCTTGCATATGCTTTTTACATTCCTATACTCTCTTGGAGGTCAGCATCCTCCACTGTATCTGAATTAACTTTTATAGCACATGGCATCTTCTGGCAAGGATAAAGAAATCAGGGGCAGGGATTACAGCTAGCTCATAAGAATGGAAGTTAAAATTCACACTAGTGCTGTGGTGAGGTGGCAGGACACCTCTCTCTCAAGTTCTGATCAGGAAATTATTCTCCCTATGGGTAGATCATGTCAGTAAAAAAGGTCATCCCATTAGGTAGGATGAAGCTAGTGTGAGAAGTAAGAATTAGTCAATTTATTTATATTTTACACTTGTTGACAGGGATGTCCGACTGGGCCAATGGCCTTTTTTCAGCAGAGGCTTGGGGAGAAAAGCTCCACACAGAGACAAATACAGATACATTTGTATAGCATACTTTCACAGTACAGCAATACAAACAGAATACATTAGAATACTTTCACAGTAGTATAAAGTCAGTACAATACAGGAAAATAAAACATTAGTAATACGAGTCAGTACCAAATTGCATAGCAATCAGTTGTGATTAGTACAATGATATTACAAGTAAACCCCTTGGCAATAAAAGTAATATTTGCCTTAAAAATAGCAGTAAATATGCTGTGGCAGAAAATATGTCAGTACATGTGAGAAAAAAAATGAGAATTTAGTCAAGTGAATAGGGGGTAGTGAATTTGCCTAGTCTGAATGGTTTAGCCTGGGGAGCAGTCATAGCAAAGCCAGTTTTGCATCAGATATTGCCTGATGAGGTTTTTAAAGGAGGCTTTAAGGTTTGAACTTTGAATGTTAGTGGGAAGGGGGTTGCATTTTTTAGCCACTATACTACTCTATAGTGAGTCATCAAAGCTGCTACTGTTACTGGTGACGTCTAGTAATAGTTTGCTTGAAGATCGTAGTAGCCTGGTGGCCAAGTGCTGTTGTACTAGGTTTTTGAGGGCAGGACACTTGTTGAGGAAGTAGTAAATAGAATGACAGAGGCAGAGATGACTAAGTTAGTAGGTTGGTTAGTTCAAGCCAGTGGAGTTGGTGAAGAGCAGAGCAGTGATGGGATCTATATTGGCACTTTGCAGCAAAGCAAGCAATTCTATTACAGCAGGCCTCCATTTTGTTAAGGTCAGTTTTGTTGAGATTATTTAGGATTTGATGCAAAGTGTGGGGTGGACAGAAGCTGGGACCAAGCAGTAGCAGATCTTGTATTATTGGTGTGAAATGACTTAATACAATAAAGTGACCCCAGTTTGGCATGTACCTTTTTATAGTTAAATTGAGATGAATATCAAAATTTAGGTGGCAGTCTATGATTACACCTAGCAGTTTAGCCTGTGTTCCTGGAGTGACTGAAGTAGAGTTTGTAGAATAGATGGTGAATTGGCTGCTATGGGTGTTTGTATTGGGAGTGGTGAAAATCATTATGTTTTCTTAGGACTGAGACTAAGTTGGGCTTTACTAAGGTAGTTTTCCATGTCAGAGAATGCTGATTGTGTTACTTGCATGAGGGAGGACAGTTTGTGTTACACAGATTAGGGCAGTATCATCTGCATACTGTATGATAGATGCATGCTGTGTGGAGGTGTTGAGGTCATTTGTGAATACTTGAAAAGTAGAGGTCCTAATATAGAACCCTGTAGGATTCCAGTAGTTATGGGCAACAGAGGAGAGAGAGAATTTTCCCATTTCACGGCCTGGTACTTTTCAGTTAAGTAAATATGGAACCAGATTAGAGTAGACTTTGATGGGTGATATTTGGTTTAGTTTATTTAGCAGGATTTGGTGGTATATGGTGTCAAATGCTTTGGACATATCCAAAAAGAGAGCTGACGCCTGCAGGCCTTTGTTTTTAAGTTGATTTATTGAGTTTGTGAAGCAGAAGAGGGCTGTGGTGGTGCTATGGGTGGGTCTGAAGCCATGCTGTGTGGGGGACAGGATATTATTTAGAAGGTAACTGGGTATGAATGCATTTTTCTAAGATTCTGGCCAAGGGGGAGAGTACTGCAATGGGTTTACTGTTATTAAGTTTTGTAGAGGTCTCTCCTTTGTGTATAGGAGTGACATGGGATATTTTCCAGAGTTTGGCAACATAGTTTTCAGCAACAAATCTGTTTATGAGGGTGGAGACTGGGATAGCAATAGCGTCTGCTGTGAGTTTTAAGTAGTAGCTAGGGACTTGGTCAGCTGCAGTTGATGAGGTTTTTAGCTTGGAGAGCATACGTTTGATGATAATGGTGGGCACTGTTTTGAGGGTAAAGCTTGTATTAGTATTTGTTGTGAAAGGGACAGAGAGGTTGGAATTACCTTGTGAAATTAGGGATAGAATGGAGTACACAAAGTGGGAGGTGAATTGTGTAGCAATGGGTACTTTAGTATCAATGGTGGTCGGTTTGGGGGTAGCTGTTTGGGTGGGTTTTAGTAACTGGTTTACACTTTTCCAAAATTTTGGGAGGTTATGTTAGTATTTAGTTTGTAAAGTAGTATAGTAGGATTTTTTTTTTTTGTCCTGCCTAATGTGTTTTTTTGCACATTGCACAGCTCTCAATATTTAGTAAGGCTATGTATATCCTTGGTTCTTTGGTAGTGGAAATAGGCAGTATCTCTGGACTTGAGGATTTGTTTGGTTTTATTGCTGAGACAAGGGTTTTGAGTGGTTCTTACCTTG
This sequence comes from Protopterus annectens, assembly GCF_019279795.1. Classification (NCBI taxonomy): domain Eukaryota; kingdom Metazoa; phylum Chordata; order Ceratodontiformes; family Protopteridae; genus Protopterus; species Protopterus annectens. The sequence goes on from NC_056743.1 coordinate 96,553,468, forward strand.
ACCTTGCATAGGTGGAGCAACAGTGTCTAGCTGCTGTAAAAATGTACTGTTGAAGTAGGCCATGGCCTGGTCAAGTGGAAGGGCTCTTAGAGGGCTCCAGTCACAGTTGTAGAGTAAAGTTTTGGGGACACCGGGGAAGAAATGTTTTGTTTGGTGTAGATCTACAGTTAATGGTTTTGCATTGGTTGATTCTACTGCATATTAGGTTTATTAGGTTGTAGTTGCTTAGGGTGTCTGGCAGCCTGCCTGTGTGGGGGTACATAGTAAGGTAGTTAGTTAGGGCCCAATCTAAGATAGATTCCCTTTTAGAGTTTTATCACATCTGGTGGTAGCCATGGAAATTTATTAGATTAGTTGGTCTGTCAGATGTACAAGTGTACCAATCTAGGTTATAGTCGCCAAGAATGAGGGTTTCTTGAGAATATGTGGATGAGCACCAAGATAAGAAGTCTTCAATACTAGCAGGGGTGTTATCAGGCAGTATACAGGTGGCAATGACAGTGATGCATTTTTTGGAGTTTAGTTGGAGTTGTGAGATAACTATATCCCAATTACTGGGAGAAGTGTAGGTGTTGGAAATTGTATAGTGTTAAGTTGGTCTTATAAAATATTGCAGTTCCACCACCTTTACGAAGGGGTCTATACTGCCTAATAATGCTGTAGCCGGCCAGGAGAAAGTCAGTCAGGTATGTTTTTATGTTTCTGTTATAGCAACTATATCAGGGGAGTAGTGTGCTAATGTGGCCTGGAGTTCAGGTATTTTGCTTTTGATACTCCTAATATTGCCATTTAGTATCAAGAGGTGGTTGTTACTGCGTTTGTTAAGTCATTTGACCAGCGAGGAAGGTAATGGGGGCAGTATGGCCTGATGGATGTGTTGTGGTTTGTGTTGGACAGAGTGGGTTTGGTCCTAGGTTGGGGTAGATGTACTCACATATGGTCAGTCTGGTATGGGTAGTGTGGAACAGATGCTTGAGTTTGGAGATGAACATAGAAAAGTGTTGCACTTTTTTTGAGTTGGAATGAATGCATGTTTATCTCATTTTATAGTAATTTGTGATATTGTTCTAGAAAATTTGTGGAAAAATATTATAGTAAAGTATGGTGTCGATGTGTGGGAGTGCATACTAATGTGGTGGGCTAAGTTTTGTAATGCTGAAAGATTGATAGTTTGTGGAGTTATACAGGGTTGTGAGAAGGCAGAGCAGACTTGGTTGTCAGATGGCCATGATTGCTTAAGACAAAGGTGGTAGCAGGTGGACAGTGGCTAGGAAATGGAGAGATGGAGTATATGAGAATGTATGAGTAGTGCTAGATGATGTAAAATGAGTGGAGTGAATGTGAGTGGCGGAGATGGTGTGGGGTGGTGAAGTAGGTGTGGTTGGGATAGTATAAATCTTGAGGTACTGGGGCAGGTGAGAATTGGGGGCAGGGTAGGAGATCTGAGTAAGCCCGAGCATTAGTGAGGATGAATGGAGCAGGCTGAACCCACCAGGACTGAAATAATGGGCTGCAAAACGGCAAGTGGTAAGTTTCAATGTCTTATAGTTACAAAGCTAGAACTACACTGACAAGCTGATCTACAGCACCTAACAGTGAGAGCAGCCGGGAGTAGGGTATAGAGAGAGGGTAACGGTTAATGATAGACTAAGCATCACTATAGGAGGGTTAGTGTGTACAAAGAGCACTCAGTAAGCCAAACCATAATATACTTTGATTTATCAAATATGAATTGCAGAAGGGATCAGCAAGATATGTTACAGACCTGCCTTGTGAATGTGCACCACCAGTACTTAAATATTAACTTTCATAAGAAGTTACACTAACGAGCAAAAAAAAAAAAAAAAAAGAGAGCTACTGGGACAAAGTATAGACTGTCGCATCTCAGTGACCACACAGCTTGAATCTCTTATCGGGGCAATGTTAAGTGAGATTTTGCTAGGTCAAAATGAAAAGCAATGACACCCACCAGGGCAGAATCAAAAAAAGAAAATTGAGCACCACAAAGTCCAGCCGCCAACCCAACAAGATGACTCACAGCGGTATAAACAGCAGGGTTTATTGGAATAGGCAAAATAAATACAGAACTGTTAGACTAAGCATTAAAAGATGCTTTCGCCAAACACATAGGCATCATCAGAGTCTTAATATACAAAAAACAACAATGTGCACCATTTTAAATACCCTACCTCACATTACTATAGGTTGAAGCAAACCCTCCCACCCTAAATACTTTTATTCCTTGGTAAATAAAAACTTGTTTGTAACAAATATTTCTTAGTTTAAAAACTCATCCATACTTCAAATTTTATTACAATTTATAAACACTACAACAGTTACATCCATTACTCTAAAACCTATTAAATTCATAAGTTCATAATAACACATTTTATCACTAATAATATTTAATTGATCAAAGTAGTTTTTTGATAAAAAATATATATTAATAAGAATGTATAAAAAAGTTGTAAAAATATGTAAAAAATAATGAATAATATTGTTGGTAGTAATTTTCAATAAATCAGACTTTTCCAATTAAGTTGTAACCAATACCTATAACAACTGGGATCTTAGCCTTAAAATTGGCTTGATGGAGATGTAGTCGTTGAGCCCTGGCGGTCTACAGGCATCTAACCTAATCTGCCACTCAGTTTCTAGGGCACCAACCTTATTATCCACATCACCCCCATCCCCTGAGTCAATCACACGGCCTATAACAAAAAACAAAAACTTTTTAAAAAACTTGCATTTTGTGGTGTGTATATAAAGTGCATTGTGCAAATCCTTCTTTTTAATGGACCTAAGGTGTTCCGCAATCCGGTCCCGAAGCCTCCTAATGGTTTTACCTACATAGTAGGAATTACAAGAAGAACAAGAGGCTAAGTACACAATATTTTTAGTGCAACAATTGCACTGTCCCGGACATTTAATAGAGTATTTATATCCTTCTACACACACATATGAACCTTCGTACACAAATCTACACATTCTACAAAAACCACATTTCCTCATATTTGACCTATAATTTCTTAATTTGCTCTTTTCTAAAATATCCTTCATATTCTCACCTCTACTAAAGACTACCTTTGGACTATTCCCCAGAATCTTTTTAACCTCTTCACTTAAGGAAAAGTTCCAAACTTCCTTCACTGTTTTTATTAAAGCTGGTGTCATCTCACTGAATTTCACCACCAACCGTAAATTCTCATTTTGTTCTTCTTTACTATTCTCTGAAACTTCCCTAATGTTCAGTCCACCCTTAAGGATCGGAGCATATCTATCATTTCTCTTCCTATTAATGTCTCTTTTAACACTTAATAACAATTTTAAAGGGTACCCCCTATCAATAAACATCCCAATTAGTTTAAACATTTCTTCTCTATAGTCATCATCTTGACTGACTAACCTAGATGTCCTAACCATTTGGGCTTTAATTAATCCCTTCCGCTGGTGAAATGGGTGGTAGCTATTGAAATGCAAAAGGGAGTTGGAATAATTTTCTTTTCTAAAGATGTTGCTCGTAAAGCCCCCCTCCCCCTTACAAATCAACAAGTCCAAATAAGAAATACTCTCTTCCTTCCATGTAACACGAGCAACATCTTTAGAAAAGAAAATTATTCCAACTCCCTTTTGCATTTCAATAGCTACCACCCATTTCACCAGCGGAAGGGATTCATTAAAGCCCAAATGGTTAGGACATCTAGGTTAGTCAGTCAAGATGATGACTATAGAGAAGAAATGTTTAAACTAATTGGGATGTTTATTGATAGGGGGTACCCTTTAAAATTGTTATTAAGTGTTAAAAGAGACATTAATAGGAAGAGAAATGATAGATATGCTCCGATCCTTAAGGGTGGACTGAACATTAGGGAAGTTTCAGAGAATAGTAAAGAAGAACAAAATGAGAATTTACGGTTGGTGGTGAAATTCAGTGAGATGACACCAGCTTTAATAAAAACAGTGAAGGAAGTTTGGAACTTTTCCTTAAGTGAAGAGGTTAAAAAGATTCTGGGGAATAGTCCAAAGGTAGTCTTTAGTAGAGGTGAGAATATGAAGGATATTTTAGAAAAGAGCAAATTAAGAAATTATAGGTCAAATATGAGGAAATGTGTTTTTTGTAGAATGTGTAGATTTGTGTACGAAGGTTCATATGTGTGTGTGGAAGGATATAAATACTCTATTAAATGTCCGGGACAGTGCAATTGTTGCACTAAAAATATTGTGTACTTAGCCTCTTGTTCTTCTTGTAATTCCTACTATGTAGGTAAAACCATTAGGAGGCTTCGGGACCGGATTGCGGAACACCTTAGGTCCATTAAAAAGAAGGATTTGCACAATGCACTTTATATACACACCACAAAATGCAAGTTTTTTAAAAAGTTTTTGTTTTTTGTTATAGGCCGTGTGATTGACTCAGGGGATGGGGGTGATGTGGATAATAAGGTTGGTGCCCTAGAAACTGAGTGGCAGATTAGGTTAGATGCCTGTAGACCGCCAGGGCTCAACGACTACATCTCCATCAAGCCAATTTTAAGGCTAAGATCCCAGTTGTTATAGGTATTGGTTACAACTTAATTGGAAAAGTCTGATTTATTGAAAATTACTACCAACAATATTATTCATTATTTTTTACATATTTTTTACAACTTTTTTATACATTCTTATTAATATATATTTTTTATCAAAAAACTACTTTGATCAATTAAATATTATTAGTGATAAAATGTGTTATTATGAACTTATGAATTTAATAGGTTTTAGAGTAATGGATGTAACTGTTGTAGTGTTTATAAATTGTAATAAAATTTGAAGTATGGATGAGTTTTTAAACTAAGAAATATTTGTTACAAACAAGTTTTTTATTTACCAAGGAATAAAAGTATTTAGGGTGGGAGGGGTTTGCTTCAACCTATAGTAATGTGAGGTAGGGTATTTAAAATGGTGCACATTGTTGTTTTTTGTATATTAAGACTCTGATGATGCCTATGTGTTTGGCGAAAGCATCTTTTAATGCTTAGTCTAACAGTTCTGTATTTATTTTGCCTATTCCAATAAACCCTGCTGTTTATACCGCTGTGAGTCATCTTGTTGGGTTGGCGGCTGGACTTTGTGGTGCTCAATTTTCTTTTTTTGATTCTGCCCTGGTGGGTGTCATTGCTTTTCATTTTGATTCGTCAACAAACCATTGGGACAGTTGCCTATACCAGCGTTTAGCGGTTGAACATGCAGGCTGTTTTAAAGGAGTTAGCGGTGGTTGTTAACAAGCTGATACAAGCTTACGAGGTGGAGTCTGTTAACGGAGTTGTTAACAGTGGCAGGAATTCTAGGAGAGAGAGTTTGACTGAACCGGTGAGCCCAACTGACTCGGAGGTTCGATGTTTTACCTTACACTCTCCTGTTGGGTCAATTCCATGCGCCCAACCGACCAGGGGAAGATCGTATGCTAGAGCGACTAGTTCCCAAGGGGGGAACCTACATCAAGGAGGTGATGCTGAGGACCCGAAGGGGAAAGAGCAGAACAACGGCTTCGACATTTCTTCCTGGTTCAACGAACCGTTTATCCCGGACATTGCTGCAAGGAGCCGAACGGCGGATGCGAGACCTTGTTTGAGGGAGCAGATTTTAAACTACGAGAAACTGTGTAAGAAATATCGTGCTATCCAGATGGATTCGAAGTTCTTGTGCGATTCCAGGGGTTTGAAGCAGGTGCCAAAGGGATTACGAATTTGGAAAAGACCGATGGGTGTTGAAGAAGGGTCGGAGGCCTTTAAAGAACTTGTGAGCTTGTTTGATCGAACAGGCTTGGAAATGTTGGACATTATTTTAAAGAACAATGAGCTTAAGCTGAACGAAATTAAAGGTGAAATTAAACTATTGTATGTGAGTATTACTACAGACTTAATGTTTGAACACTACAAAAGTAACTTTGATAAGGCAATTAAAAATATTGAAATGTATGTTTTAAAAAGTTCTGAGACTAAGGAAAGGAAACTTAAGAGGGACAGTTTTGACTATAAATGTAAATGTGCATACCCACCCGGGATTAAACATAGGGGGCTTGAATTTAATAATAGTGAGGAAAGTGAACGTATGGGGGATGAAGCTAATAATGGTGTTTATGTTTTTAACGATGTCAATGATTTTGATGAAGGGTCTGATAGGCCAAATGATTTTTTAGAAATGGAAGAACAGCCCCGACGGTCAGAGAGGCTGCGCAACAGGGAGATGCACCAGAGGGAACATCAAGAAAACTACAGTGGAAGAAGCAACAGGAAAGGGAGGTATTAGTGAAGGTGGACTCCCTGGGGGGTGACTTTTTAGTCGAAAATGAAACAATGGATGTTGGTAGTTCTGCTGAGATCAGATTTTGTGAGTTGGCTAATAATGAACAAGGCAGTGTGAATGGTTGTACAAATTTTGTTAAAGACAAAAGTTGTCTTAAGAACAACAGTGTTAATTTATGCGTCTTGGATATTGAGGTGACAGACTGTTCAGGGAATGAACATAGGTGGATTGGTTCACCCAGTAACAGATGAATTACATGAAAAAAGTATCCACGAAACAGATATTGTGCTTGAAAATGGTGATAACAATGAATATGTTATCAAAGAAGGTAGTAATTTTAAAGTCCTTCGTAAAAATGATTATTGCATTTATAACTACACTAATTTAAATGTTAATGATGATTATTTTGACTTATTTTCGAAAGGGGTAAAATTTGTTCCAAAGTTTAGACCTGACACTGTTAAAACATTGGTGGAAATAAAAATGTTTGTTAGGCAGATGCACCTGAAAATGTATTTTGCAGGGAAGGGGAAAAGTGAGATAAGTCAGGTTGGTTGTGCTAGCCAAGATAATAACAAATTAAAAAGGAAAAGTGCTTTTATGCCTCCACTTCATAAAGATGTGTTATGTTTTGAGAAAATATTTGAGGCTCACACGAGAGAAATGTTAAAAAATGTTAAAGTGTTAGATGACAATTTAACAAAAAAAGAAAGAGAATTGTTGGACACGTTGAAAAAATCTGGGTTATACAGATTTATGAAGCCTGATAAGGGAGGGGGCACGGTGATAACGACTAACATAGACTATATTTCTGACATTACTTCATTGTTAAACAGAGATGAAACATATAAAATTGTGTCACGAAATGAGATTAACAGGGCTTATATGAAGATTGATGTCTTCTTACGAGATGCCCTTTGTCAGGGCTCAGTTAATGAGAGCGAATTTAACTTTTTGACGGTTAAATTTCCAAAAACACCGACATTGTTTGGTATCCCCAAGACCCACAAGGGTGTGGACCATTTGGAATATAGGCCTATTGTTAGTGCAAGGGGATCCAAAACGGAACCCATTGCTGCCTTTATAGACATTTCATTAAAAACTATATTTGATGATGTCGACCATATTATAAAAGATTCATGGCACTGTTTGAAAAGGTTTAAAGACATAGGAAGTGTTGAAGAAGAGTTTGGTTTTTTGACCATAGATGTGGTCAATTTGTTTTCGGTTATTCCGCAGGAACAAGGTCTTGAGTTATTTTCTGAAGCCATAGTAAAAAGTGGGTTGTTTAGTGGCCAGAAAACCAACTTCCTAATAGACATGATGGAAGTAGTGTTGAGGAACAACTTCCTGAATTTTGAAGGTGACCTTTTCCAGCAAGTGTCAGGGGTAGCAATGGGGGCCAAATGTGCCCCCTTATTTGCTAACGCGGTTCTATTGACGTGGGAGAGGGAACACATCTTTGCGTCCAAAAACCATTTAGAAAGAATTTTGATGTATAACAGGTTTTTGGACGATATTTTGATCCTATGGAAAGGTGACCAAGATTCAGCAAAAGAATTTGTGGATTACTTGGGAAAAACTACTAACTTTCTGAATTTCACTTTTACATGGAAGGAAGAGAGTATTTCTTATTTGGACTTGTTGATTTGTAAGGGGGAGGGGGGCTTTACGAGCAACATCTTTAGAAAAGAAAATTATTCCAACTCCCTTTTGCATTTCAATAGCTACCACCCATTTCACCAGCGGAAGGGATTAATTAAAGCCCAAATGGTTAGGACATCTAGGTTAGTCAGTCAAGATGATGACTATAGAGAAGAAATGTTTAAACTAATTGGGATGTTTATTGATAGGGGGTACCCTTTAAAATTGTTATTAAGTGTTAAAAGAGACATTAATAGGAAGAGAAATGATAGATATGCTCCGATCCTTAAGGGTGGACTGAACATTAGGGAAGTTTCAGAGAATAGTAAAGAAGAACAAAATGAGAATTTACGGTTGGTGGTGAAATTCAGTGAGATGACACCAGCTTTAATAAAAACAGTGAAGGAAGTTTGGAACTTTTCCTTAAGTGAAGAGGTTAAAAAGATTCTGGGGAATAGTCCAAAGGTAGTCTTTAGTAGAGGTGAGAATATGAAGGATATTTTAGAAAAGAGCAAATTAAGAAATTATAGGTCAAATATGAGGAAATGTGGTTTTTGTAGAATGTGTAGATTTGTGTACGAAGGTTCATATGTGTGTGTAGAAGGATATAAATACTCTATTAAATGTCCGGGACAGTGCAATTGTTGCACTAAAAATATTGTGTACTTAGCCTCTTGTTGTTCTTGTAATTCCTACTATGTAGGTAAAACCATTAGGAGGCTTCGGGACTGGATTGCGGAACACCTTAGGTCCATTAAAAAGAAGGATTTGCACAATGCACTTTATATACACACCACAAAATGCAAGTTTTTTAAAAAGTTTTTGTTTTTTGTTATAGGCCGTGTGATTGACTCAGGGGATGGGGGTGATGTGGATAATAAGGTTGGTGCCCTAGAAACTGAGTGGCAGATTAGGTTAGATGCCTGTAGACCGCCAGGGCTCAACGACTACATCTCCATCAAGCCAATTTTAAGGCTAAGATCCCAGTTGTTATAGGTATTGGTTACAACTTAATTGGAAAAGTCTGATTTATTGAAAATTACTACCAACAATATTATTCATTATTTTTTACATATTTTTACAACTTTTTTATACATTCTTATTAATATATATTTTTTATCAAAAAACTACTTTGATCAATTAAATATTATTAGTGATAAAATGTGTTATTATGAACTTATGAATTTAATAGGTTTTAGAGTAATGGATGTAACTGTTGTAGTGTTTATAAATTGTAATAAAATTTGAAGTATGGATGAGTTTTTAAACTAAGAAATATTTGTTACAAACAAGTTTTTTATTTACCAAGGAATAAAAGTATTTAGGGTGGGAGGGGTTTGCTTCAACCTATAGTAATGTGAGGTAGGGTATTTAAAATGGTGCACATTGTTGTTTTTTGTATATTAAGACTCTGATGATGCCTATGTGTTTGGCGAAAGCATCTTTTAATGCTTAGTCTAACAGTTCTGTATTTATTTTGCCTATTCCAATAAACCCTGCTGTTTATACCGCTGTGAGTCATCTTGTTGGGTTGGCGGCTGGACTTTGTGGTGCTCAATTTTCTTTTTTCAGATTTTGCTAGGTGATGTTTTCCCTCTTGATAGTTATCAGAGTCAAATCTTTGAAGGCTGGGGAGACCGCCGCAACTCTAGCACTAGGCTTTAGGTGTACATTTTGAAAGTCAAGAACTCTGACTTGTGGAATTTTGTGTACTATATACAGCCTGTAATGCTTTTTGTTTGTAACTGGATTTCTCACGAGACTTAGGAAGGTAAGAGATTTCACTGTTGCAAGAGGATCCAAGTCACCCAACTCTTGAATGTTGTTGTTTGTAAGCATCAACTCTCTGAGATTTGGCAAAGACTGCTCAAGATGTTCACCAATTTGGCAAAGCCGACTGTTATTCAACAATGTTTTAAGCCTTTTCAGTAAAGGAAATCCCTCCAGCTTCCTAATACCATTATCCGAAAAATCTATTGTGCTAAACTGATCCAGTGTGGCTCCCAAATTTTCAGTAACGGGAACTTTATAACCTCTCAGCTGTCCCCGACAATGGCTCAAAATTCTGCTCTGGCGATTCTCGAAGATCAAGCTGCCTATCCCAAAAAGGATTTGTGTACTGCACTCCCATTTCGATCAACTCCACTGTTAAGTTGACTATTCTACTTCACTTTCTAGAAGTTAGCTACAAACAACTTGAAACCACGTTTTGAACTACGTTCAAGACCATAGTATTTCCTGTTTCCATTCAATTAAAAACAGCCTAGCCCTGGATGTCGCTACTTCAGGCCACAGGGATACAAGGAATAAACAGGTTTGACAAGCATGTCACCCCTGTAAAGATAAAAGTACACACCACTGCTGCATATCCCAGGCAGTTTGTATACATCAGGTATGAAAGTTTAACTTTCATAAAAAACAGAGTAAGACCTGATCTCTACCCATCCTTTTACTGACTAGGATCTTTAAAAGGTGACAGGAATGTACTATGAAGCTAAACTATGGCCAACTCCCTAACTATCATACATCAGAGCAGGAGTTAACTGCTGAAATTCAAACATAACTTTATATGTCTTCTAATTCAAATGCAACAATTTTATTACAGTACATATTTTCCTGATACCAACTACAACTAACACATAAAAGTCAAAAGTACAGTACATTGAGAAAACAGTGTGATGTACTACAAATTTATGAAATGTTAAATTCCAAATGCTCAGATTAGACTGACTCTGTCCTACCAACAGTGGCTATTAAATCCTCCAGCAATGCTCCATATTGTTCTATATAATCTCTGATATTTTATTACACTAGCTTAAGCTCAGGGGGGCACCATATGCTCGGCCAGTGGTATGGACAGGACAAGTGGCTTCCAATAATATCTTATGCTGCCATGATGCTAGTTTCCTTCACTTTAAATTGCTACATTGGAGATGAGGTCTGCTTTGGCTCATAATGCCATGTATCATTATCTACTGACATGTAAAGAAGAGGGGGCTCCATCATGAAACATACTTTTTTTTTTTAACATGACGGTGGTGAGACGGCCCTTCTAAGGTGCCCCCCTGCATGCTGGAATCAACTTCTAGTCAGTACCAGAAACAGCAGAAAGATCATTTAAGTCCAAGCAGAATGATTATTCTTCTAGTTAGTGCAAAGATTAGTGGTATAGGGACAATGGATGATTAAGTCTGCCTCTATACTGTCATTTGCAAAAATTTTGATAGTCTGCTGCTGACTAAATTATGATTATAATATTGATGTCACACAGTCTGTATTCCTCCCTGAACATTTAGTATTATCGCAGGTAATATGATTGCCTATGCTGTAATTGCCATGTTTGCATGTGCTGTAATTTCCATATGCAGTAAGACTGCATTACTGACATGCTATGTTTAGTCCAATGTGACTCTAGAATTGTATGTACCTGTTCCTTATGCTTCTGGCTCGGGTTGTAACTGAAAACTGCACTGGTCCTGGCCGACCTACCTTGCTAATTAGCTTACAGTCTAATGATGTTCTAAGAACTTTAAAGTATTTATCTCGTGCTAGAATTTATTCATTACCATGACCATATGGAAGGCAGTAAGATGTTTTTTAGACGTAGAAATGACCTTTAGCCTTAGGAAACAGTCTTCAGATATGGGAAACAATGAATTTCTGAATTTTCTTAGCTGGACAACACATTTGGTTAGGAGTTATCAGAATTATGAATTACTCTCTGTAAATGTCTTGGTTAGAGAGGTATGCAGAGGAACAACTGCCCCCACCCCCTTAGTGGCAGTTTATCCTTTTGAATTTCCAAATATGCAATCTTACAGGCATGTACACTTTGCAGACAACTCGAATGGCTGCTCAAAGGTGACACCATCACAATACAGAAGTCCTTAACAGCTTACCAAAGACAATGCTATACTTTTTAAGTTTAAAAGCTAAGACAGTGCACACTAGATGTAAATGTTGTACAATACATTCTGTAGAGAAGTGGCATCTACTAGGAAAAGGACAATGTAGTCCTACAGCATTTCTATTACACATTCAGAATGTTTATTGGCATTTTTACCCTTGTTTGCATTACAGTTTATGTAAATCTTACTCTAATTTATTTTTTCATTTTTTTTTCTTGAGTTTCTTTATGACAGTCATTGTTTGTGGCATAGGTGCGGCTGAAAAAGGTCCACAGATCAGACTATATCACAGTTAGAAGACAATTAAATAACCAGACTGCAACTGTCTGAAAACTTGGTAAGCCATATATAACCAGATAGATGTGAAAAGAAAAGGCCAAAGAAGAGTGGATCAAAAAATGAACCCCATGGTATTGTCAAAGGTGATGACTGCTGCACCAGTGTTCAGATATTCTAACTCATACCCTACATGGTTCACCAGTGCTCAAAAACAGTTATGTATCCATGGATTCTTAACTCTCCAGGTTTGATAATAATCCACAAACAGGGGATAAAGGATATGACAACACTCATATATGCAGTGCATAATCAACAATATTATGCCTTTCAACTACTGTTTCTATAATGCTGAAAGAAAACCTGACATGAATCCAGTTGTGTGGCAGGGCCCGCACTTTACAAACTCATACTCATTCACAACAAAAAGAGAGAGATCCCTAGTACCATTCTATACCAGCTCTGAAATGACTTTTTCAAACACACTGCACATATTACGGGTGACACTAATAGGCCTACATTTATGTTGGTCTGATTCTGAAACCCTTTTGATTTGTCGCCCACATGTATGTCAGTAAGAATGCCTATGCAGAGTCATGACGTGGGGGATATTGCCAAATTATGGCAGAGAGAAATCTACTGATGGTATCATCTGAGCACACTGACCTTATGCTTGTGATTTTGCATAAACTGTCTCAATAAGGACAAGTGTGCACGTATTATGTTTTATCATTTAGATTTGAGACAAGAACACATTTAATTCTTGGGGCAATTGAAGTTGGCACAGAGTTTGCTGGCTAAGACAATGACAGTACTGTGTGACTTTAAGACTGTATTACTCAGGACTTTCCAAGATAGCTGCAAACCAATCAACACTAACTTCAGCTCTCCCAGTGTAGGCTTGCCACCTTTTCAAATGAACAAAGTGGGAAATTTTTGGTACAAACGTTAGATTTTTCAGGGCAAAACATACCCATGGCTAGTACAAAGGACAGAACTTTATGTTTTTGCCTAAATAAAAGCTTATTCTTGTAGCATTTTAGTTGCTTATTCTGTTTCTTATAACATTTAGGTGTTTCAGATACAGAAAAACTGTTTTATGCAATTATTAAATAAAATATAGGAAAGAATTCTATCCTAAAATCTCAGGACATTTGCCATTTTTTCAATTTTTCTACAGGACACAACTGCCCAAAGAGGGACTGTCCCTTGCAAAGTGGGACAGGTGGTAACCCTATCCCAGTGTGAAAAAACAAAACAAAAAACAATGGCCAAGAACTCAATAAATTCAGTTACTGGCAAGTAAATACACTAACTGGATGCCAGGAAAGAAAGTAGGAGAGCCTGAAAGAAAATCAACTAGAAAAGGTGAAGAAAAAACACTGACCGAAGACTCCTGCAGCTGTTCAGCAAAAAGCAGTTCAAGCTCCAGATTTGCAGCATGACCAGTCTCTTTCAAGTAATCTAGACGAAAATAGAAGTCAAATGTGCTCAGAGCTGATTAAAATAAACGGAACACTGAAGGAGTACATCAACTCAGACAACAAGACTGGAAAAAATGGAAAGATTTAAGCCGATATTAAGATGAGCTGATAAATCAGAGGCTGAATAGAAGAAAAGGCTGGCTTTGTATGAGACTGTCCAAGAATCGATGTTTCAAAAAATTGTAGAATTATAGGATACAGCACATAGGGAAAATGAGAATGTCTGCTGTATTTATAGTTATTCCTAAGTATGCACCGGTCTGGAGAACATAATCCCTTGCTTCTATCAGTCAATACCTGGTCGGAGCAGTAATGAACCAGTCGTCCAAGTATGGAAACCACGCAGAATCCTTGCAGTTTCAAGTGAGCTGCTACCACTGCCATACATTTGGCGAACACCCTAGGACTCGCTCAATAACAGCTTCTGCGGGGTATCTGACAGCTCCTTGATCAGATCCCTTTGAAGTCTGGTAAAATGTGCCAGGAGATTCAAAGACCTTAAAGCAAAGGTTGATGAAGCATAAACCCACTTCCCAAATCTATCCATCGTCTAAGACTCTGTTGGTTGGATGGATAGAGGAACTTTCCTCATCAAGTTCGTACTGCTAATCCCCTTGGCCCAGAATTGCCGTTCCCTAGGGGGAAGATAGAATTTTGTCCTAGGTAAAACTTCTTTCTGTACCATATCAATACTCCACACCGATGTAGTCAGTGTCGAGGAATAACCATGAGGCAATAGTTCTTGTGCTGAAGACTGAATTTAGTGCATCGAAGACTTTGGCATCAGTAGTAGTGGTTGGTGACGATAACTTTTTGGTACGGAAGACTTACATCCAGAATAGGTCTGATCAGAAGAACTTTTAGGAAGTGAGGCTCTAGCTTTTTTATGCGCTGGTACCAAGGAGTGGAGGATACCGACAGGCTCCTCTTTTTAGCCTTCTCCAAGGATAAGGAGGAGGAAGGCTTAGAAATATCAGATTTACTTTCATCATGAGCAGATATGGCCTCAACAAAGGTGGAAGGAATCAAACCTTTTAGGATTAATTTGTTTTTCTTTCAACCAGGGCCCTACGTCTAAAACCATGACAAATACTACAATCCTCCTGTAGGTGAACAGGACCCAAATGATAAACGCATGAGTGCAAATCTGAGAGAAGGCTCTTATGGCTGCACTTCTGACACTTGAAGCCAGAGGGACCCTTAGATTTTTCATCCATAAAAAAAAAGGCTGGACAAAGCACACACCACACAACAGAACATGTACTCAAAAGTAAGAATACTAGACAGAAATGAAATAGTGGAAGGGACTATCAAGAATGACAAATAAAGTGTATGGAAAGGGAGCCATCAATGATGATAGCAGAAGGTACACAGAAGTGTACGGAAAAGGAAGAGATTAAAGCTTGAAGGGTAGAAAGTTAGCGATATAGGAAGATCCAGTGAAAGATACAGTTGTTACAAGACAATAACAGCAGAAAAAAGGGAAAAATCTGAAGAAAAAATATTATAAAAATGTACTTGGCTCAAGAGCTATGGTGAACTCGTCTGTCTGGAAAAGCGGTAACTGAGATAGAAGGATTGCGGGTAGAGGTGAAGCTCGAGAGGTTTTGGCCTGCGTGAGTTGTAGTAATGGCTAAGTCAGTCCCAAAACTGGAACCGTGACCGATATGTCAAAGATAAACTGAAAACTGACAACATCAGATCACAAGTTAGTCCAACGAAAAGTGAGTCATCAAGCAAAAGGGGACTTTGCTCCTCATTCTTCTAATTAAAAACACACAGAGAGATTTTGCTAGTGAAACACGTTCCATTGTTCCAAAAGAAAATGCTTGAGAGAGAGAAAAGCACATGAGTGGACTACAAAAATCGGGAGTACCTTGGAAATGAACTGGAATCTAGAGTTGGGAGATTGAGATGAACAGGAAGACAACCATCAAAAGTATAGTTAATGAATAAATGTGAGACTTGAAAGCATCAATTGCACTTGTGAAATACTGCTGTATAAGAAAAAGTGAAAGAGCAGATTTTTGTTGACTTTGTTAAACTTGCAGAAAACTGAGATGCATGTGGCCCACTTCGTGTCATGAATGTTTAGAAGGACAATGTGGGAAGGGGAAGAAGGAAAAGGTAACTGTTAAAACAATTTCTGTTCTTAACAGTATTTCTATGAATTTTTTTCATGATTTAAAATGCACATTTTCTAATAAAGCATTTTTAGTTCTTTCTTGTATGTGATAATACTAAACTAGGCAGACGCCTTGTTTCTCTTTCTTTTTTTAGTATTAACAAATGTAGGCATTATAATGCAAAAAGAGAAAAAGGCTAGACAAAATCATATTTAAGTTGGTAAACTGTAATCTAGGGATGTTGAAGTGGAGACTGGGGTGAAAAAGTACACTAATCATAACATATGTAGAGCTGATATGTTTTCTCTTATTTCTGCAGAGGTGAATGGATTAAGATGTTTTAAGAGGGAACAAGTAAATTAAGAACACTGAACATAATGAAACATTTTCCTTGATCAATTAATGCTTCAGTTTATCTTTAGAAGCCTGCAGCCTTGCATTTTCATGGAGACATGCTGATAATATTGCAATAAAAAAACAGAACGCCAGAATACAATACCTAAATATGGTACAGACCCACTAGATACAGTTCCATATAAGCCCATTCCAACTTTAAACCATAATTATGAAGTGTTTAGGTTTATAATGGCTAAAAGAACGACAAGGGTGTTGCCAAAATTGATACAGATCAATGTGGTTTTGAGGAAAGAAGGCAAACATTTGACAACATTAATAGAACAATGATGATCCAGAGTTTGTAGAATGTAAGAAAATACTGCAGTTATTTGTCTAATGTTTTCTCTGCATCAAGCAGAGTAAGCTGGGATTTTATGAGTAGGGCAATGAAAGCATTTGCATTTCCTGATACAATAGTATGGTTACTTAAGAGGATATATGAGAGATCGGAGGCAAAAATCAAAGTGGGAGGATTCCTCTCTGATAAATTGTGTCTGAACAGAGGAACCAAGAAAAGGCATCCTCTTTCTCCCTTGTTATTTGCATTATATTTAAAACAACTGAAAAAGAAAATAAGGGACTCAGAAATTCAAGGATATAATTTGTGTTGGCTTTATTTGCAGATGATACTATTTTGTACCTGATATTACCAGAAACGGACATCTCAGTGTTGTGGAACATTCTGGAACAGTTCTGGGTTTTTTTGGGACATAAAATTAATGAAGATAAAACAGACTACAGCTATAAACTATGTACCCAAACATGAATTGGTTCAGCAATGCCCGCATTTATGGAGATATGGAAAAATTAATTATGTAAGGAATATGGGTTAAAAAGGATTCTGTTATGGCAGCTAAGGATATGTGATAACTAGCTAAACAAAAGAGAATACAAAAACTGAGAAACTGGAAGCTCTTGTCTATGAATGTGGATAGCAATATTCAAGCAGTAAAAACGTTTTTAGTCCCTTCAGTTTTATACAAAGGTCAGGCATATTTTTAACAACTAAAGGATAAGTTGTGGATAGCAATTAATGAAGAATTTAAGGATTTTATCTGGGAGAGGAGAGGGCAAGAGTCAAGTGGGATAAGTTAATTCTTTCAATAGAACAAAAAGATTTAGGATTACCTGATTTATAGGGATATTTTAGAGCTACACGCTTGAGGTTCTTATACTGAACACAAGCTGAAAGCTACAATTCAAAGTGGAAATGGTAGGGGGGCAATCCAAGAAATAAGTAAAAGTGAGATTTTGGATGCAGATCCTTAATGAGAAAAACAGTGATGTAAAATATTATTTTTATAAAGTTGCAGAAAGTACACTAATAACTAAGCCAACATGGGAATGGAGAAAGGAGACTCTGCCAATAAGGATTACTGCAATTAGGAGTACAGAGAATAGTCAACAGAATAGAATTCTAAATGCTCATCCCACCACTGCCACTCCCTCCTCGCCTTCAATTGGCTTGAACTACCCAACTACCTCATTTACCTACAACTCACTATTGCCCACAAGCTCATCTTTAAACCTACAAACTGCCCATCTCTCGCTACATCCTTAAAACCCTATATACCCAACCGACCACTCAGATCCACAAACCAAAATCTCCTGGTCCACAAACCCTGACCTCTTGACCATCTACTAATTTCCTACTCCTTAGCTAAACTGTGGAAATCTCTCCCCCCTCACATACACAACCTACGAAACAATACTAATTTCAAATCTCAGCTATTCTCTCATCTAACACCTAAATGGGAATACCCATGTCACACTCCAACATAAACCACTCTCTACCCTTTCGTTCTTCCCTGCACTGAAATCATCACTTATCATCACTACTATTGCCTCTTGTCATCCTAAAACATTCTCATCCCCTACCTGGGACTGAATGTCATCTAATGTACTATACTTTCAATAGCAAAAACATTGTGAAAGGTCAGATGCGGAGGGTAGCAAGAATGTGCTCCAGTAAACAGATCTGTAAGAGTGAGACAGCCACACTCTGGTCAACCTCTTTATTGATGAGGGTTACTCCACCTCCTTGTTATATTCTATTTGTGGAGAGGTTTTGAATGAATGGAGAAAGAAATTTGTACCACTATTGGGTAAACCCCTTGAGGTTTTGGCGAACCCTACGGACCTTTCTGAGGTTCAACAGATAGTGAAGAGAAATTGGGTAATGTTTAAGGGAGAAGATGGACCTATGGATTTTGTAGGTAAAAAAAACTCATTTTGTGTTTAAAACCAACAACCTCAATTTTTTATTGGAGCACCCTATAAAAACAAATAACACATTAAGAGGGACTAGGAGTTGTGGTTCCTGTGCATACTGTCCATATATTTTAGGGATTGACTGGGTGGAAATAGGTTCCCCTAAGAGAAAGGTATTCCTGAAAAGCGGTTCATGTAGCTCTAAGGGACTGGTTTATATTACCATTTGTAAGAGTTGCCAACAGTTTTATGTTGGCAAAACTGAAAGGGCTTTGCGCAGAAGGCTCTACAAGCATCTTTATGCCATTAGACGTGAGGATGATAAACCCCCCTCTCTTTAGACACTTAAAGGGGGAATGGTTTATGTAAAACATTCCAGTTTGGTATACTGGAAAACCTTGGTAATGACCATCAGGGGTGGGGATTGTAAAAATAGGCTAGATAGGGAAGAATTAAAGTGGCAGCTAAGACTAAATTCTACCCACCCCCCAGGTATTAATGAAGCATGTAGTATTATGCCTGTGTTGAAATATCATTCATTCAAGTTTAAAAGTTTTTTTAAAAAAAAAACAACCCCTAACTACTATAAATTTATACATATTTGAAGTATTGTAAAAGTATATTAAATTATATTCTACTGTATTTTTAACCATTTTTTATTAATTGGGAGGTTTCAAGATATATCAAACTATAAATTCATGTACACTGTTTATAGTATGGCAAGGAGGACTTGTGATTAATTGCTCATTAATTATTCATTAGCTCACGGGTATATAAGTATTGTACTTTTAAATTGTAATGGTTTCTGATGAAGTCTTGTTTTTTTAAAGACGAAAGCATGCTCAATAAACTACATTTTATCCTGCACATTGGTGTGACTAACTTACAGCACTACTCGAGTGTTCCACTGGAACTGGTTTTCTTTTGCATTATACTTTCAATAACAAACAGTTTTGGTGCTTCTTCCATAAAAAATGGTTCATCTAACCACAAACGGATTGTAGCTATGGTTTAAAAGTTAACTCACTTAGAGCTTAAGTCACATATTGTTCTTCTGTTAATGTTGAGTTTACCTAACCTGCAAAGGTCTAGTAATCCTCATGTTCTTAAATGTTAACACTCTAAGTGCTTATTACATAATGTATTATTCTTCTGTAATGTTTAATTGTTCTGTATGAACTCTATTTCTTTGTAACATTTAACTTGCAATGTCTTGGAACTTTTCTCCCTAGGCCTCCACTGAAATTGGCTCTTTATGGCCCAGTGGACTTCCCCGGTCATCAAACTTGAATAAAATAAATATTTACTGGGGGAAGCTGGGAAAGGAACCAAGATATTTTGAGTAAATGATTAAGTGTGGGAAAAACAACAGAATGGCTACAGCCCAAAAAGACATATGGATTGCAGGCATGAGACTTCCTTCTTTGTCAGGAATTAATATCAGAGTATAGACAAAAAGAAAAATGATAGAAGAATCATAAAAGAAAAGATGAGCACTGGTTAAATTTTTAAATGAATCTAGACTAGAAGCTGATGTCAAAAAAGGAACACCACTTAGTAGGGCATATAAAATATTGCCAAACTATAGGAGTCTGTCAGATTAGATAAGCAGTTCTCAAAAAAAATGGGAGACATGCATGGCTGCCAAATATGCAACAAAATTTAAAAAAACTTAGGATTTTTGCCTGCAAATGTTTGCAGACGTACTTTTATGCCCCAAGCAGCCTCCAAAAAATTTTCACCAGGTAGATGGCAAATGTTGGAAGTGTAATGGTGAAAAAAGAGGTACCTGGGAAGGGTCTATATTATGACAGCAAAATGTCTCAACACTGAACTCCGTTTCATCGACACATTTAGCGAACTACAAGTTATGCGAACAGCCAGATCACCAATTTTTTTTCCAAGGGAAAAAAATCGTTTGGCTGTCGCCGTGAATTTGCCCTTTTCCCCATTGTAGTGCAATCTCAGAGTTGGTATATTTAGTTAGGGGGGTGTGGGGGGCTAACTGGTGTGTCGTGTCTGGTTCGCCTATTGATTTTTTTTCCTCTAGGAAAAAAAATTGGTGATCTGGCCATTCGTGTAACTTGTAGTTCACTAAATATGTGTTGATGAAATGGCGTTCGGTGTTTAGCCATTTCGGTATTTCAAAATAGACCAACCTGGGAGCACATGTTCTCAGATTGTAATGAGTTGGCAGACTTTAAAAATTCCCTACAGAGTGCTGTCAGGAATACTGGGTGAGCAAATGAGCAAGTAAGGAAATTATTTATTTTGGCTGGGATACAGGATCTGAATTCCCTATGCATAGTAATAAGGCCTTGTTTAATTCAAGCGGTGGCCAAAATAGCAATTTCTGGAAAATGTAAATCCAAGTCTAAACAAACTATACTTTAAGTAGTGAATATTGTAATCAAGATAAAAGAACAGGAAGTGGGATCTTTAGAAAAGGGTAGGAGTAAATCGCACGGAAAAAAGTAAAATGTGGGAACAATACATGCAGAAAAAATAGAGGAGAAACGAGGTTTAAGAGAAGGCAGGAACTGAACAATTTATGTAATGCTGGATTGACTGTACTATATAGAACACTATATAAGTCTAAACAAACTATACTTTAAGTAGTGAATATTGTAATCAAGATAAAAGAACAGGAAGTGGGATCTTTAGAAAAGGGTAGGAGTAAATCGCACGGAAAAAAGTAAAATGTGGGAACAATACATGCAGAAAAAATAGAGGAGAAACGAGGTTTAAGAGAAGGCAGGAACTGAACAATTTATGTAATGCTGGATTGACTGTACTATATAGAACACTATCTGTGATGTATAATGTTTGTAATGTGAACTTGTCAGTATGATTTGATTACTTTTATGTAACTCTAAGTTTGTCTATGTCACAAGTGATTATTCAATAAAGAGGTTTCTTTAAAAAGACCATTCTCTTTTCCATTTGTTCTTACCTATCACCCCATGTCTGATAAATAGAAGTTATTTACTTACCATAACGTTTCATGTGAGTTGTTTATCTCGCCTTTATTCTCACTGATGGGTTCAGAGCCGATCCTCGGCTCCGACACAGCCGATAGCAAGCTCAAGGTTTGCCAGTGGCTCGAGACAAAGCCCCTTATCCCACAATGCACTGCTGGAATTACCTCAGATCTTGTTTGCAGCGAATAATAGTATATACATATATACAACATATACATACCCTCTTATACATACATACATACATACAAAGAACACTTCCCAAAGGGGAAGAAGAAATATTGAATAACCAGGATGGTACTAGCCTCTAAATCAACAGTCAGCCAGGAGGGGGAAGGAGGGAGGGATGCGAGAAAAAGGCGAGATAAACAACTCACATGGAATGTTATGGTAAGTACATAATTTCTATATGTGAAGTTGTTAAATCTCACCGTTTATTCTCACTGATGGGTAGCGTCTCTAGCACCCTCAACCTTGGGTGGCTCATGGGAGTATGTGCTTCAGCACCGTAGAACCAAAGGAAGACCTGTCCCTTGAAGCCCTATCTACTTTGTAATGTGTGATAAAAGTATGAGGCTTAGACCAAGTGGCTGCAGCGCAAATATTGTCAAGGGGGAATTTAGCTTGTAAGGCAGAAGAGGTAGAGACAGCTCTGGTAGAATGAGCTTTTGGTTTGTGCGTTAAAGGCATGCTCATATTCTCATAAACAAAGGATATACAATCAGATAACCATTTAGATAAAGTTGTTTTAGCCACTGGATGGCCTTTTCTTGCTTTTGAGAAGGATACAAAAAGCTGGTCTGATTTCCTAATATCCTTAGTTCTGTCAAGATAAAATCTGAGCTGTCTGTGAACATCAAGTTTGTACAGCATATATTACAATTTGCATGAGTGGTTGGGGGAAAAAGACTGGCAGTTCAATGACCTGATTGATATTTGACTCAAAACAGACTTTAGGTAAAAATGAGGGGTTTGTTCTGAGAGATACTCTATCAGAATGGAAGATCATGTAGGGTGATCTGATAGATAATGCTTGAAGTTGTGACACTGCGGGCAGACGTAATGGCCACAAGAAATATTGTTTTCCAACATAAAAATTTTAAATCACAAGAAGATGCTGGTTCAAAAGGGGGAAGAATAATTTGAGACAGCATAAGGTTTAAATCCCAGGGAGAAAAGGGAATTTTGATCGGAGGTCTCGTATGAAGAACGCCTTTAAGGAAGGTTTTAGATAATTTATGGCTCATAATATTTGAGCCACCAAGACCAAGATGAAAATTTAAGATAGCAGCTAACTGAACTCCAACTGTAGCAGCTGCTGCCCCTTCCTTGAAAATCTTTGTTAGAAATTCTAAGATCGAAGATAGTGGAGCTCGGAAAGGGTCAATGTTCTGCGCATTGGCCCAAATTGAGAACCTTTTCCATTTACTGCCATATAATTTCCTGGTAGATGGCTTGTGAAAAGACAAAAGAATCTGTCTTGTATCTTCTGAAATTGAATGAAGCCTGGCAATTATGGGAAGTGGATTAGCCAAGCAGTCAGTTTGAGAGACTGCAGAGAAGGATGAAGATCCCCTGACGGGTGAGTCAGAAGGTCCGGAACTGGGTCCAGGATCCATGGATCTTCCAACAGATGATGGTGGAGAAACGGAAACCAAATCTGTCGAGGTCAGTAGGGGGCTATGAGTATAACAGTCCTTCCCAGCAATTTTGCTTTCTGTAAAAATCTGGGTATTAATGGGAAGGGTGGAAATGCATAAAGGAGACCCGGGGGCCAATCGTGTAAAAGTGCGTCTCTCAGGGGATGACCGGGAGGATGGTATTAGGGCAAAGTAGCTTCTGCATTTTGAATTGATGTGGCTGGCAAAAAGGTTGCAGCAAGGCTGGCCCCATTTGCGGAAAATCAACTCCGCAAACTGTTGTTTGATAGTCCACTCGTATGGGAGTAATATTGCCCTGCTTAGCTTGTCTGCTATCACATTGGATTTCCCGGGGATGTGCATTGCTAACAGAAAATGCTGGGACAAGACAGCTCATTGCCAGACGCTGAGGGCTTCTCGACAAAGGGGGTAGGACTTGGTTCCGCCCTGCTTGTTCACATACCAGACTATTGACATGTTGTCAGTCTGAACTGCAATAGTTCCTAGAGGGAGAGAGTCCTGAAAGTGCTGCAACACCAGAAGTACCGCTCTCAACTCTAGAACATTGATGTGCAGATGTGATTCTTGATCTGTCCATGTGCCTTGGGCAGTCTTTCCCTGAAAATGCCCCCCCCCACCCTATCAGGGAAGCGTCCGTGGTCACAGTGGCTACTGGTGGGGGGAACAAAGGGTCTTCCGATTGTGACATGAGACGTCAACCACCACCGAAAGTCTCTCCTGCAAGAATCCGAGATAAGAATCATGTGGTGCATTGGTAGTTTCTGGTAAGACCACTGAGCGAAGAGGAGCCATTGAAGAATTTGCATATGCATTGTACGGGGAGTACAAGAAGCCATGTCAATACAAACATAGCTTTCTAGCACACTCTCCTTTTTTATACTGTTAAATAAAACCATTAACATAATGAAGACATAAGTTATACAAGAAAGTGATAAGTTATCATGTTTTGAGCCTCATTTTCCTCTAACCTTTACATGAAGTCTCCATAAACAATTCCATCTGTGCCTTTTCTTGGTTTCCACTTTCCTCTGATTCTATACAAATGTTCACAACATTTCCGAAACGCTATAAATTCTAAGGTTATTTTTCTTGTCAGACTCCACAAATTTAGTGACAACCCCATCTACTTTCTTTTGCACAAGTCATCGTGCTAAACTTTTTTGTGCTTGAGTTATCAAAAAAACTTGCTTAAAAACAACTTTTTTACACAATACATATTCTGATACTCCCTTATTTTCCCTTTAGCTGCTCCTTGACTTGTTCAGTCAGATTACCCTTAATTTAATCTTTGTCAACTCATTTAAACAATTCTCATTACTTTTTTCCCCTGCATTTATTTCTCCTCTATTGTTAACTTGATTTTAAATTCCATTTTCATTTTATCCCACTCAAGCTATCGTGTCTGAAAAAATTCTATCTTTCCTAATAACTGACAAATCATTTCACTAACAGACACTGACACTTGCCTACTTATTAAATTTTTACTTCATTGTCTTGCATCTTTGTCTTGGAATGTATTGGTGCATTATCTGAAATGGCTATTGGATGAATATCAAAGCTTTCAACTGAGTACACACATTCCTGTGAAACATATCTTCTATCCAATCTAAATATGTTATGGTATCTTGGAGAATGACATGAAATTTTCTGAGTTCCTGTTACTGAATTCAAATTCATCTCCTAAAGTCACTGGATCAAATTAGGTTCCAATCCATACCTATAAACATTCTCTGCTGAAAGCTTATTATTTCTCCTAAGATTCTCAAACTCCATAATAGCAGTTTTAGGTGGCACAAAAACGTGCCAGCATAATCTGCCCCTACCAATAACTGTGTACTACTACAAATCTACCATTATTGTCTTTGTTCGTCATCTTTCACTACTGGGGAACTTTTCACAATCAGCATTACTCACTTTTCCTTTGGCCCTGATAATCTGCTGCATATTCATCCTAAAATCTTTTCTTTACAATTCACATGCTCAGTTCTATCCAAATGTCTATCTTATAACATCACTATTTGCACCCTACACTTCTTAATATAATCTTTCCCTTTGTCTATACGTGGAAGGCCATTTACATTCCACATTATTACTGACAAAGCAACCAGTCTGATAAAAAAAAGTATTACTTTCAAGTTTTATGCTTGACAGCTCTTTTGAATGTTTGTTTCTAACATGCATGTACACTGCTTGGCAGCCTAATCCTATACGCATTTGCTATTTCTTGTATCTTTTCAAATCAATGTCACATTTTTCTGGGCATTGTTTCTGGAGTGTTTTTATTGAAACAAAAACTAAACTTCTTTTAACACTTCCTTACTTTAATATTGCTAGTAGAAAGTCTCTGATAAAACTCCCCACCTCACACTTTACTACCAAATGCTTTACAAAATACAGAATTTACAACAAGAAATTAATACCACTTTTTTTTTACTTAATTATTTCTTTACACCCTTTGTTTTTCTAAATGTTAAAGACCAAGAAGGGCTTATGCTTCAGAGTTGTCCCAATTAACACAAACATCTAGTCTTTCAGCTAGTTTTACTTGCAGAACCGCAGTTTGTGTATGAACTACAGCTATTGGGAATGATACTTTTCAGTTTTCCAAAAATATTTACTTCACATTACCGCTGGTCTTCAACATCTCAATTTCCAACTCTGGTCTCTGATTAAAGCTAAAGGTACCCAAGTAATTGTCTGGGCTTTTTCCTGTTGGCCAAGTATTTTTCCTTAGCATAATGAAAAAAAGTTTTACACAAATTCGCTCCCTGGGCTCTGTTACTGTCAGAAGAATGAGAAACAGATTTGACAGCATATTTCTCAGCTGTCCAGATTTTTTGCCTCATATTTTTGATCTGTTCTTTATATAATTTTAGTTTTCTGCTAAATCATTACTAAATCATTGAAGGTTGAAAGTCATGAAATAATGATAGAGTTTCAGACTGCATACCATTCAGAAAATTCACACGAATGCAAGACTTGTTATTCTAGCATATTTCTAAATTTGTAAAAGCAATACTTAAATTTGTCCCTAATTTTGGGCTTTTGACCCACCATTGCTTAAGGCTTTCTCCAGATTTCTTGCTCCAAAAGGTTGAGAGGTATGTTTGTTAGCTTACTGGCTCACTCTCTCTGTTGGCTAAACTTTATTTTCTACTTAGTCTAGCCTACATCCAAAATGTTTTGGATCCTTCATGAAAAAATATTCATAAGACAATTGAGTATGGCAACTTGAATTGCACATCTCCCTCTCAAACATCCCAGATGGCAGGGAAAAACTTGCCTTTCTGCCTAGTTTACAGTGAATAATTTTCCAGAAATGCTGATTTCATCATTTTCTAATACTTTTACTTCTTACCACAATTTTGTCAAATGCATCTCTTTCAACTGGTAAGACTGCATCTTTAATAATAAAGCTCGTGGATAACTTCTTTTAGCTGGATTTTGAGCATATGTATTCTTTGTTAACAAATCCTGCTGTAAAATGCCAGTCTAGTTGCTTGCTTGCACATTAGAAAAGAATATAATTCTTTCCAGTTTCTATAGTATAGCAGAAAATCCCATGTTTTCTGTGTGCTCTAATTACTGCTTTTTTTTTAAGCAGTTCTTCTGAAGCCCCATATTCAGCCAGCACTTCCTTCTTTTCAACCTCTGATTTCTGCAACAGGAAGAGTCAAAGTTCAGTTAGAATAATGCCTTCCCATCAGTTATCCCTTCAAAAATAATCTGTCCACCCTGCGAATCACTTGCAAGAATCATATTCAAATTAATTTTCCAATCTGTACAAAGAAAACACCATTGTTCATAGGTAGGTACTAGGCTATCTGCCAGAAGGCATTTATAAGCCTAGCCGGAATGTGTTGGCTTTTGCCAGCCCCCTTAGAATAGTTCCCTGTGCCTCTGTCCAGCAGAGCCATTGAAGTGATCCGTGGGGTAAACTTTGTTTCCCATCCACTCGTCAAGGTTTCTCGTGAGGATTTGCGAGGAGATCTGCCTAATGTAGATTGGAATCTTGTTCCAGAACATGGGAAGTCTCTGGGACAGGAATTTATCCCTCCAGCACATACGATTTATTGTTGTGGTAAGGTTTAGATCCCTGGATGTGGGCTCGAGGAGATATGGTTTTCTTTAGATGGAGCATGTCCATCAATTCTGGGTTGGACATGGCCTTGTATGTCAGGCAGAGATCACCTCTGATTAGGCGGTATGCAACCTAGTACAGCTGGAGTTTCTTCAGTCGAGCTACATAGGGCATCTGCTTGAGAACAGTGATCCTCTTGGTGAGGTACTTCTGTGGTCTTTCCAGTTGTTGCAGGTGTCTTGTAAGGTACATCCCAAATGGGGCATTGTACTCTATGATGGGTCTGATGAGTGATGCGTAGAGGGGCCCAATGACCTCTTTCGATCTGGATGCAAATCCTATTGTGATTGGGTGGGCCACATAGAAGGATTTTCTAACCACTTTGGCAATGTGATTATCAAAGGAGAGGTTACTATCTACTCGGGTCCCCAGATCCCTTATTACGTCTTCCGTTTTTAGGGGGCTACCACCTATGTGATAGTTTGTGGGTACTTTGTTTTTTCCAAAGGGGATGACTACGCACTTTTTGGCATTTCGCTTGAGGCCATGCTTTTGACACCAGGTATCTGTCTCAGTGAGACCCTTTTGGAGGATGTCTGTGTCAGCCAGGGAGTCAATTATAGCCCCTAGTTTGCAGTTGTCTGCGAACTTGGTCAGCCATAGTCCTCCTGTGCTTGTCTGTACCTCTGAGAAGTATATGCTGAACAGGAGGGGTCCTAGGACTGAGCCCTGGGGAATGCCACTTGTAACTGGTTTAGAGTCAGACCTAGCTCCCGCAACTCTTACCATGTGGGCTCTTGTCTGTGAGCCAGTTGGCAACCCATCTCGTGATGTAGGGGTTTATGTTCAGGCTGGTGAGCTTGTCCAGAATACCTGAGTGGGGAATGGTGTCGAAGGCCTTGCAAGGTCTAGGTAGGCTGTGGACCACCTTTCCCTCATCTACAGCCTTGGTAACTGTCTCAAAGAAGTCCACCAGGTTTATGAGGCATGATCTGCCCTTAAAGCCGAACTGGGTAGGGTCCAAAGTTTGGAGGTTCCCAATGTCTGTTAATGAGATCCATGATGATGCGCTCCATAGCTTTGCAGACCAAGCTAGTCAGTTCCAGCCAAAGCTAAATGGCTTCCAGTCTGGAATCCAAACTACTTCATGAATCCCTGACTTTTCAAACGAATCAGACAAAACTCCCTTCCCATTTTTGCTATTAAAGTTATCCTCTGGACATCCAATTTCAACATGAGGACTATTCCACCGTTTGGTCACATACTTCTAAATGCTAGAGGAAACTTCATTGCACTGACCACAGCTTTTCAATGCCCACTTCCAATCTATGAAGTCTCTTCTCCAACAGCCCAAAATAAATCAATACTTTCACTAAATTTTGAAAACTTAAAAAAAAAAAAAAAAAAAAAAATCATACTCAAGGAGGGAAAATGTAACTACTACTTAAGCAGGGACCATTACTCAACTAACGCATCACTTGATCATATCTTCACATTGATTCAAAGAAAGAATCATGTCTTCTTCCCTTCTCATCCTCCTCCTTCATCCTTCTTCCATTCTAACATTCCACCAGCAACTAAGTCTCATACTCTCAGAGTTTGGGAACCTCCAAATGTACCCCTCTCCTAATTGTTTAGTATACAGCTCTATTTGGTCTCGTTTCTCATCATATTCCTTATGTAGATTCAGTAGTTTGCCTAGAGTTCTACCTTACTCATTTTATCCTAATATTCCCAAACAACTCTTTTTACCTTACTTTGTTCATTTTGCCAAATCTTTTACCTTCTTTACCTTGGATCTTCTATTCTTTCTTCCTGCTTGACATCATCTCCCGACACCATCCCCTTCTTACAGGCCCCATCTTTTCCTCCTACTGCTTTTCTTGACCTCCTCCCACAGCCATATTAATGCTCTTCTTTTAATCTTTTCCTCCCAGTCCATCCTCTATTGCCTTCCACAGATTACTTTTTAATTGCCTCACAAAGTCCCAAACTATTCCATCCTACCACTTTTTTTTTTTGCTTTCAGTTCTTTAATTCTGTTAACACCCCCCCCCCCGACTTCTGTAGTCTGCTCCTATAACCTCAGTGACACATTTTAAACTAGTGCAAGGTGTGATGCCAGTCTTTGTGGATGGCTACAGATCTGCAATAACAAAGATTACATACTTAGATTTTACACACATCTGATACATATACACATTCTAAGTGAAATTATGTTAGCTGGTGGTACAGCTAGCAACTACAATTAGCCACTTGATGCCATATTTTATAACAATTATTGGGCTTAATAGTACTGCTTAAATTTAAGAAGACTGATGACAAAAGCTGCAACTCAGTCCTTCTGTGTCCGCTGGGCCCACCAATGCAAGATACAACTAGGGTAGGAGAAACACTCATCACATGATCATCAGAAAGTATTATGTAAAATCTTACCATAAAAGTAGATGTCCTTCTCTTCATTCCTGCAATATGTGCGCACAAGGCATCTCCTGCCAACGATGGCCCATCTGGTCAGTATACCAAAGGCTTTAGTTCTTATAGGCATCATACGTCACATGTATGCTCCCAGTGCAAAGCATAAAGTATAAAGGTAACATATGGATGCACACACTATGAAATGAAAAAGACCCAGAAGAAACAGAATGACCACAGGGAGAAGGAAATCATGTGCATCCAGGAGGAGTAAAGGGGAGAAGAAAATTAGTCCCTTTGGCCAGGACAGCAAGACAAGGACACGGCTACAACCAGAACAGAGGGGGTAGGAGGGAGGAAGCGAATACTCCTAAAGTGAATAGAAGGACTTCTACTGTTATGGTAAGATTTTACACAACTGTACTGTGCCCTTCCATATCACTGTTGCAATATTCTATACCAAAGGGAGAGTACAAAAGCTCCAGAGGAAGCCTGGGAGGAGGAAAGCACAGAAGACTCGTCTACCCACAAACCCATGCAGGACAGCCCTGGAAAAACCTGCTCTGATCCTGCAAAATAACATCAAACTTGTAATGCTTGATGAAATTGTGTAGAGAGAACCACAAGTAGCAGCCTCAAGGATGGAATTAGTATCCAGTCCCTTGCAAAAGTCAGCAAAGGAGGAAACCACTATGGTAGAATGCACCTTTGCTGAAGATGAAAGATATTTTCTATGAAAAGAACAAAAAAAAATGATCTTAGAAATCCAGGAATAGATGATGCCAAACCACATGAGCTTAGAAATCCAAGAGGAGATGCTAAATCCAAAGTCCTGGGATGAAAAGACAAACAACTGCTCAGATTTGCGAATAACTTTAGTTTTATCCAAATAATACTGGAGGTGAATATACAAATCCAAGGTATGAAGAACCTTCTCACTGGCAGACTGCAGAGAAGGAAAAAAAGGAAGGAAGGTGACTAGATTGATTCAACGACAACTCATTCACTACTCTGGGTATAAAGAAGGATTAAGTATAAAGAGAGACCCTTGTCTCTGTGGAAAACTAAAAAAAAGGAGAAAATACCATGACAGCCAGAAGTTTAAACACCATCTTGGCTGAAGCAGGAGACAAAAGAACTGTCTTCCAAATACAATACTGTAAGGAAGACGAAGAAGTAGATTCAAAAAGGAGCCTGAGCGAATTTCTGAAGTACAAATCTGAAGTCCCAGGAAGGCGGAATAGGCTTCCTGGGAGGCCTGCTATGAAGAATTCCTTAAAGAAATTGCTTGATCTCAAATCTAGAGGACTGAGGAAAAATTTAGACAAACAAGCAGAAATTGTTGACAGGTGGGCTTTAAGTGAAGAAAATGCCAATCCAGCAAAGAGCAGATCACACAGATAAGAGAACCAGAAGGATATCTACAGATTGGGGATCCTGATAGCAAGAGGTGCACCAGACAGAAATTCACTTCCATTTGGAGATTGGCTATTTTCATTTGTGAGCTTGTGTGCTGGATTTGCTCAAAGAGTCTACCACTAGATTGTGCTCTAAGGGAATGTAAACTGCCTGAGGAGTCACCTAATACTGGACAGCTAGATCCCACACCTGAAGAGCTAGTCTGCAAAAAGGTAGGACCTTGTATCCCCTTGCTTGTTGATATACCACATCACTATGTGAAAATTTTGATGGGCCCAGGATGAAAGATAGAATGAAAAGCCTAAAGAGCCAAGAGCAAGGCCCTCATCTCCTTCACAGTGAGCAAAAGCTGATAAATCCACCAATGAAGGTCAAGCTTGAGCTAGGAAAGAAAAGGTACTGGGGAAGACCAGAGGTACCACTGAATCTTTCTCATACTGAGTCTGTCTATAGGAAGCATAGAAATGGTGAAAGCTATGAACTAGAGACCCCTGAGAAATTCCCTGGCAGAGACCAACACCAAAGGAAAAAGGGACTGGAAAAAGGCAATCAGATACAGCCTTGGGAGGCAGGCCGAGATGCCAGCATGGGAACTGTGTGAAGCCTGCAGCCGTGAAAAATATAATCCTATCATGGCATTAGAATTGACTTCTAGAAATTTATGGTGAACCCAAGACTAACAGGGAAGTAGTGAACTGGAGATCCTGAAGCAGAGAGTAGGGAGAAGAAGCTTGCATAAAAAGATAGTCAAGTTAAGGAAAGATATGACCTCCTTCAATTCCTGCAAAAAGCAATGACAGGGGCAAGGCTTCTGAAGAATACCCTTGGGACAATAAAGAGGCCAAAGGACAAAGCAGAGAACCAAAAAATGTAAGGAAGAAACAGAGAAATTTAAAAATGTCCTGAAGAGAGGATGGATGGATGGGGATGTGAGGGTATGATCCTTGAGATACAGAGATACCAGAAAGGCCTGGGGAAGGAGAAGAGGAAATAATGCCTGCAGATATCACATCTTAAAGGATGGGATCTTGAGGAAGTTGTTTATCTTGAAAAGATTCAGAATTGGCCTCCATCTGCCTTCCTTTTGTGGGGCTAGAAACATCCTGGAATAAAACCTCTTCCCTTCCTGGGTAGGTAGCATGGCTTGAAAGGTGCCCTGAGCCAAAATAAAGTGAAGAACCTCTGAGAAATGAAGGCTGAGGAATGTTTGAAAAAAGGTAGTGAGGAACTTCCAAACCATGAAATATCCACAACGGATAATGGACAGTACCCAAGAGTCTGAAGTGACCCAAAGCCAATATGGAAGGAACAGAAAAAGGCAGAGGGGAAAAGGAAACCTGGCTGAGGGAATGGGGGGGGGGGGGAGACTGTCAAATAGAACCTGGACTGTCCTGTACAGCAGGTTTCTGGGTGGCAGGAGTCTAGACTTAGCAAGCACATGCCTAGAACCCTTCTTGCCCTCGGGAAGGGGGCAACACTGCCTACGGACAAATGCAGACTTGGGAGGAATAATTCATTTAACATATGGGAATTGGAGAAACAAAAATGTTTCAACCCAAACCTGCAAGGCTTTACCCATGTCCTGAAGAGACCTGAAAAGCTCAGTAGCAGCAGACCCGAAAATATTCTTATTATCCAAAACACTGGTCATAACGTCATCAGGCAAAGCCTGAAGACAAAGTCAAGAATAATGCCTCAATACTGAATCAAAGACAGCAGCTTTGGAAGAGGCAGCAGCTGCATCACAGCTGCATTTGACACAGTGGTGGGCAACTTGAGAAGTAGAGCCAAACACGGTAAGGACCGAAGCATTCCCCTCAGAGCCAAGGTCAGAAATCACTTCAGAAACTTGAGAAAGGAGATCCACAACATACATGTCATACAAGTCTGGTAGTTAATGGCCCTAAATGATAGAGTGGTACCACTGTAAACTTTCATGCTTAGCCTTTCCAAAACTCTACTATTTTTATGAGAAGGCAAAACCTTAGCAGAAGACAGTAACTTGGAAGACTTGTCAGAACAGACTGTCACTACAGTGTGGTCAGCAGGACATTTATAAAGAAACTTACACTCCTCAGGCACCTTATAAAATCTGGCTTTTGGGTGCAGGAGTCTCAGTATCAGGGGATGCAGATGCTGCTCAGAGTATCTGGGAGGGCAGCCAGGACAGGAGGAACAACAGCTGGACTGGGAGACTCCATCTGTAGGAGCTCATATCTTTTCTAAATCTCAGAGACTTGAGAACAAACCCAT
This sequence comes from Protopterus annectens, assembly GCF_019279795.1. Taxonomy (NCBI): domain Eukaryota; kingdom Metazoa; phylum Chordata; order Ceratodontiformes; family Protopteridae; genus Protopterus; species Protopterus annectens. The sequence goes on from NC_056743.1 coordinate 96,586,605, forward strand.
TTGAAGTATTCCGTCATACAAGTAATAGCAAAAAAAAATATCCACAATGGACCACCACGGAGCCAAAATCCTTTTAATAAAACAACTTGAAAAACCATAAAAACAAAAGAAAAATAAGTTGCACCTCCAAGAGAAAAAATGGATAAGTGCTTTCAGCTTAATAACCTTCTTCAGATCCTCAGTTTGTTCTCCTTCAGCAAATTGTTTAAGTACAACAATCAAGCAATCAGAAGCTTCAGAACAGGACAACTCCTTTTTGACTATTCAGTACTTCTTAATAGGGGTGCCACCCCTTTAGCACAGGTTTTATGGTTAGTACTGCATTCAAACCGGGCATTTGATCAGCCCACAAGTCCGCTATCCATTTAACTTCGTTGATCTCAGTTATATTGTGTGTAACACCTTCCCTTATATTTTCTTGAAGAGTCTCAAGAACCAAAAAGTTAAATGAATGGCCAACATGTTCCATAACATGATTTTCTAGAGCACTGATTTTCACACAGTTCTTTATATCACTCATGTGGCATAACATCCATTCTTTAAATTTTCTGTTGGTTTGACCTACATAATAAGCTGAACAGTTCTGGCAAGCTGCTAAGTATATAAGATTCTTGGTGTTACAGTCAACATACCCCTTAAAACTATGACCTTCCCGTAACTGGATGAAGAAAACAGTTTGTTGTGTTGATACAACTACATGCTTTGGAACGGCCACATAAATAAGCACCTTTTTTGGACCCAATCTCCTTTTTGCTTATTCCATCTTTATTACAGAATAATCTTTTCAGATTTTTCTGTTTCTTAAAGACAAATTTAGGTGTTTCATCTACAATATTTTTTATATTTTCATCCACAGTTAAAACCGACCAATATTTTCTCACTATTTGACAGTTCTGCAAGGTGTCATTACTGTAAGTTAGCATACATCGCAAATTATCAAAAGGCCTTTGCTGCTTTTGATACGTCTTATTAATTCCACATTCCGAGTATAGCAGGGGTCCTTTTTTGACTTCTTACTTCATGTATCTTCTCAATGTTCATGTTAAAATCTTTCCTCGTGTAACCTGTATTCTTGAGTTGTTGTTCTAAAGCATGATGTTCATGATTGAAAACTTCATCGGTGCACAATCTGGAAATCCTTACCAGCTTATTTTCCATGATGTTAGAAAAAAATATGTCTGGGGTGCATACTACTCTTATGGAGTAAGTGATTCCTCCAGGTTTCTTTTCTAAATATGGACTTAGTTATACCTCTATTCTCATCTAGGGTTAATGTGACATTTAGAAATTCAATCACCGTGAAGAGGCTACATATATCCATTGTTACCATAATTATATTATCTAAGTGTGAACGGCATCCCATACACTGGTACAGGGACTCAAGAAAATGAGCAGTGTATTTTAGTACTCCTGGTGTTCTGACCAAGAATTTTTTTAGTTGGTCTTCTAAATAAATGGAGAGGGGTTCAGTAATCCATCCTCCCCCTGCCATTGGTCTTCTAAATAAATGGAGAGGGGTTCAGTAATCCATCCTCCCCCTGCCACTACTGGTCGCATAGTGGGGGACTTCTGGATCTTTGTGGATTTTCGGAAGGCCGCTTCTATGGTATTTGAGGGTGTTGTATCTTGAAAAAAAATCAAACAATTCCTGTGTGATAACTCTAGTTGCAAGCATTTCCAAGAGTGTGTCATGAACAGTACAATGATTTTATCAGTTCAGTTTTACTTATCCTTCTATAAGTGTTTTCATCCTTTAATTGCATTCATCCTAAGGCAGTACATAGAGGAATCCATGACCACAATGGCTCCACCTTTATCCACTGGTTTGATTAATAAATCATCTCTATCCATTAGCTCCTGTAGTGCTTTCCTTTCTACGAAGGTAATATTGCTATAACCCCCTTTCATATTTCTTTGCCTTAATTTCGCTGCTTCTTTTTCACAAAGTCGTGTAAACAGCTCCACGGCTGGATGTGGAACTGGAATAAAACTGCGTAATTTTATTTGTATTGGTCAGGAGGTTCATAATTAGTAACTCCAATAAGAGTTTTCAGAGTCACATGTCTCACAAAGCACTTTATATCAATTACGAATTCACTTAACAGTGAGTTTAGGGAGGGAATAAAGGACAACCCTTTCTCCAGAACACTCACCTGTTTATTAGTTAGGTGACACTTTGAAATATTAAGACTAACTTCTTGCATTGACAAGGTACCATTAGGCATTCACTTTTCTCTTTTACCTTTCCCGACTGGGAGATCTGTACTTCTGCAGTTGTCGATGTTTTATTAATATTGGTAATTGCTGAAAAAACAGTATATGGACAGCCCCTTCCTTGGGCTGTATGGTAGAATCAGTGGATGACCAAGCATCATTATCTAATTCTTGACCTTCTTGTCTGTTCTCCATTGTTTTAGTACTCATAAAATTATCTAAGATATTCATTCGCTGAGAGTTGAGGGGTGTGTGCAGGAGGAGTTAAAATTACAACTTCCGCTACACACTTTGAAGTATGTTATTTCCTAAGGATCTCACTGTTTCTGATATATTAGGCTACTTATAGAATATTTTAAACTTATGCAGGACAAAACAGCTGATTTGATTAAAAGAAAGCAGCATGACCTAGGAGCTATGGATTTATCTGACTCCTATATTTCCAGGTTAGAAACACTACAAAGTAGCCTAGATGCTTATGACACTAAATTAAAAAAGATAGAAGGCCGGAAACTTGCAAGAGACTTCTAGGACTTTAAACAAGGAAACATCTTTGATTGGCCCAGACAAAAAGATGGGACTCCTGGATAAAATATTATAGAAACAGCTACTAAAACAGTGAAATCTGTAGGGAATAACTTACTTCAAACAAAGCGGGTAGCAGAAGATGCAATTTTAACTTCTTTTGCACAGAGAGTCGCACCCCTCAACTCTCAGCAAATGAATACCTTAGATAATTTTATGAGTACTAAAACAATGGAGAACAGACAAGAAGGCGAAGAATTGGTTAATAACCATGATTGCACATCCACCGATTCTACCCACATGGCCCAAGGAAGGGGCTTGTCCATATACCGGTTTTTCAGCAATTACCAATATTAATAAAACATCGACAACCGCAGAAGTACAGATCTCCCAGTCGGGAAAGGAAAAAGAGAAAAATTAATGCCCAACGGTGCCTAGTCCATGCAATAAGTTAGTCATTAATATTTTGAAGTGTCATCTAACTAATGCACAGATGAGTGTTCTGGAGAAGGGGTTGTCCTTATTCCCTCAAACTCACAGTTAAGTGAATTCGTAATTGATATAAAGTGCTTTGGGAGAAATGTGACTCTGAAAACTCTGCTTGGCACTACTAATTATAAGCCTCCTGAACAATACATACAATTGAGCAGTTTTGTTCCAGTTCCACATCCAGTTCTGGTGCTATTTACTTGACTGTGAAAAAGAAGTGGTGAAATTAAGGCAAATAAATATGAAAGGGGGTTATAGAAATATTACCTTCATAGAAAGGAAAGCACTACAGGAGCTAATGCATAGAGATGATTTATTAATCAAACCAGCAGATAAACGGGGAGCCACTGTGGTCATGGATTCCTCTATGTATTGCCTTAGGATAAAAGAGCTATTAAAGGATGAAAACACCTATAGAAGGATAAATAAAATAGAACTGAATAAAATTGTTTGTACTGTTTGTGACACTCTCTGGAAATGCTTGCAACTAGAGTTATCACACAGGAATTGTTTGACTTCTTTCAAGATAGAACACCCTCAAATACCACAGATAAGTGGCCTTCCGAAAATCCACAAAGATCCAAAAGTTCCCCCAATGTGACCAATAGCAGCAGGGAGAGGATGGTTTACTGAACCCCTCTCCATTTATTTAGAAGACCAACTAAAAAAGTTCCTGGTCAGAGCACCAGGAGTACTAAAACAACCTTCTGATTTTCTTGAGTCCCTCTATCAGTGTATGGGATGTCATTCACACTTTGATAATATAATTATGGTAACAATGGATGCATGTAGCCTCTTCACAGTACTATCTGCTAATTATGGAGTGAAGGCTGTAGAAAAATTTCTTCCTTCAGAAATGGAAGGTCCAGCTTTACGAAGAATATGTATGTTATTAGAACTGGTGCTAAACAATAACATCTTTACTTATGGAGATGAATGCTACTGGCAAAAGTTGGGGGTAGCCATGGGCACTCCCTGTGTGAATAGTTATTCAAATATAATGCTAGCTCATTGGGAAGCAATTTATGTTCTGAATGATAACAGGTGGAAAGGTGGTATCCAATATTATGGACGTTTTGTGGATGACATATTTATGGTGTGGCAAGGACCTAGACAGTCCCTGTTGGAATTTATAACTTATCTAACTACCACCAGCGTATCCCTAAAATTTGAAACCCCATATGTCCACTACTATGATTGAATTTCTAGATGTCAGATTAACCCTAGATGAGAAGAGAGGTAAAACCATGTCCATATTTAGACACGAAACATGGTGGAATCACTTACTCCATTAGAGTAGTATGCACACCAGACATATTTTTTCTAACATCGTGGAAAATCAGCTGGTACATATTTCCAGATTGTGCACAGAAGTAGTAGTTTTTAATCAAGAACATTATGCTTTAGAACAAGAATACAAGTTACACAAAGAGATTTTAACACGAACATGGAGAAGATACATGAAATAAGAAGTCAAAAAGGACCCCCACTAGACTTGGAACATAAGAGTAATAAGACATATCAAAAGCAGCAAAGGATGTTTGATCATTTATGATGTATGCTAACTTATAGCAATAACACCTCACAGATCTGTCAAATATTGAGAAAATATTGGTCGGTTTTAACTGTGGATGAAAATATAATATCGCAGATGAAACACCTAAATTTGTCTTTAAGAATAAGAAAAATCTGAAAAGATTGTGTAATAAAGATGGAAAAGTAAGAAGATTAGCTCAAAAAAGGTACTTGTATATGTGGCCGTTGCAAAGCATGTAGCTGTATCAACACAATGAAATGTTTTCTTCATCCAGTTACTGAAAGATCTTATAGTTAAGGGGTATGCAGACTGTAACACCAAGAATCTTATATACTTAGCAGCTTGCCAAAACTGTTCAGATTTTAGGTAGGTAAAACCAACAGAAAATTTAAAGAAAGGATTTTACGCCACATGAGTGATATAAAGAACTGTGTGAAAATCAATGCTCTAGCAAATCATGTTATGGAACACGTTGGCCATTCATATAACTTTACAGTTCTTGAGACTCCAAGAAAATATAAGGGAAGGTGATAAACACAATAAAACAGATCAACGAAGTTAAATGGAGAGCAGACTTGCAAGCTCATCAAAAGCCAGATTTGAATGCAGTACTTCCAATAAAACCTGCGCTAAAGGGGCGGCACCCCTATTAAGAAGTACTGTATAGTCAGAAAGAAGTTGTCCCATTCTGAAGCTTCTGATTGGTTGATTGTCGTACTTAAACAATTTGCTGAAGCAGAACAAACTGAGGATCTGAAGGCTATTCATTTTATTTATTTGCCATTTGTTAACCGGGTTGTTCTGGCTGGGCAGGTGCCCTTTTTCAGCATAGACCCGAGGAGAAAAGCTCTCTAATAGTTAAGAATTTTTACAAGCAAAGTATTTAAACACAACTGAGGAGAAAAGCTCCATTACAGCAAATACATTTTTACAAAAACAATAAAGTAGTTACATATACAATCAGTACAGCATTTAAACATACAAATCAAAAGGAGGTAAATACAGCAGAAATAGATTACATTTTGTACAATGTATGAAGAGAAAACAATTAAACATACTTACAAGCCCAGGAAGCAGACTGAAAAACAATACATTGGTATGGGAAATTACTAATCTATGCCTAGGTGTAGTGAGGTGCATGGGTGTCAGACAGTTATCCAGGCATGAAGTGAAAGGAAGAGGAAGAATATAGAAAGAAAGGGGAGGGAGCTGAAAACGCTTATCCATTTTCTCTTTTGAAGCTGCAACTTATTTTTCTTTTGTTTTCATGGTTTTCAAGTTGTTTTATTAAAAGGATTTTAGCTCTGTGGTGGTCCATTGTGGATATTTTGTTTTCTGTGTTTCTCCTACATTTCCTAAGGACCTTTAGTGATATGCACAGGCTTATTCTTATTATGTATCATACAAGCAATGGTATCTCCAAAGGACAGCTCATCCAAGGGAGAATATGGAGTAACAGAGTTGTGGCCCTCCTCTGAATCATGGTCCAAAGGGAAAGGGATTTGAAGGACAAACCAAAGATTCCTCCCCTGAGTTCAAGACCTCATCCAAGGAATCCACTCCCCTAGGCCTCAAGTGGAGTGGAGGATCAAGGAGGAACAGGAAAAAAGACCCCTTGACGAGGCTTCAAGGCCATCAAAGCATTAAATAAACGCGGAGTAAAATCCTGCCATTCATGTTGGGGATCTTTAACAGAAGAAATATGCTTTACTATCCGTTTCTTCTTCTGCAGGACACCTGCTCATAATACCCTCGGAGAATCAGACCCTTGGCAAGATTCAATAATGGTTGTATTCCTAACATCAGAAATAATCAGCCAAGGTTCCACCTCAATGTCAGGTAAAGACATCTGAAAAGCCTCAGAGGGTTTTCAAGAAGCTGGATCATGCCAGCCTCCGACTGGGTAGTGCCAGAAGAATCTGAAGCAGCCACCAGAGGGTCCTCACTAGCCTTGAGAGAGATGTCTGGGGGAGGTTAGACAGCAGCCAGCTCAGACCTAATGTTTTTGGCCTTCTTGGCAGATAGGTGAACCTCAGGATGGGAGGATTCCACCATAGCACCCTGAGCTAACAACTTAAGATGCTGGTTCTCCAAATATATGGACAAAGAGGAGTGACAAATAATTAAAGTCTAGGCACACACTCCTAGCAAACAGAGCACTGCATATGATTATGGGAAGCACTTAAACAGAAGAGACAATGATTGTAACAGTCTTTACGGAGAATCTGCCTCCCACATTGACATTTTCTCTCTATGGATGACATGTAACCCAATAAAAACAAGAGAGAAGAAACCCCAAAGGGGTACTTATCTGAAAACATGACTTGGTAACCAGCACAGCAGATGGGCGGAGCAGACCAATGTAGAATAATGTCATTCAAACTGTCAGCAAAGAAGTTCTGAGTGTGTGTGTCTGTATGT
>NC_056743.1:96598790-96708790 GCF_019279795.1 Protopterus annectens
AAAAAAGTACAGTTGTGTACACTTTCCATAAATGTAGATGTTTGTGTGTATTCACTGTTGCAGTCATCACATTTGGATTATCTGCCTGCAGGTAGCCCTCAGCCAGCCTGAATACCAGAGTCTTCGGATTCCTGCGTCGGATGCTGTCTCTTCTTCCATGTCAGGCTGTAAGGGGTATAAAACATGCAGCTGATGCCATTACGTCAGTTTTTCTTGCCTCATATATCAGGTGCCCCCACAATGGGAAGCAATTATATGATATTGTACATCTCCAACCAGAAGCAAATACACCAGAAAAACTTAAATATACCAAATAAGAAGGAAAGGCAGAGCCAAGAGAAGTCAGGGGGCTGGAGGGGGGGGTAACCAGGACTGCAACAGTGAATACACTCGAACATCTACATTTATGTTAAGTGTACACAACTGTACTATGTTCCTTGTGTTTCACTGCTGCAGTCATCACATTTGGTTCGATTCCCAACGATAAGGAAGGGAGGAGGAAGTTAAAGAGCATTACGGACAGCTATTAAGCCCTGCAAGACTGCAGTGGCAAAACCAGCTCTGGATTTAGAAAAAAATAGGCATGTGGTAATGCTTGGTGAAAGTAGGTACAGAGCTCCAAGTAGCAGCTTCTGGGATGTCCCTGGTAGGGACTCCTCTGAGAAAGGCTGCAGAGGCAGATGCAGCCCTGGTGGAATGTGAAGTAGGTTTTCCATGGTGCTTGTAGCAGAAATGAATGCAATGGGCTATCCAAATGGCCTTCCCCTCTGCCCCTGCAGCAAAGCCAACTAGCAGCTGTTCAGATTTTCTGTGAGGCTTAGTCCTGTCCAAATAAAATCTAAGTTGTCTGTGCACGTCCAGAGAATGCAGTATTCGTTCCCCTTTGTTTTGTGGATTAGGGAAAAAAGTAGGCAAATGAATGGACTGATTTAGGGCCACACTAGACACCACCTTGGGCATAAAGGAAGGATTTCTGTCCTGAGGGAAACCCTGTCTGCATGGAAGATAATGAAAGGTTCCATTGCCATGAGGGCCTGTAATTCAGACACTCTTCTTGCTGAAGTGATGGCTAGAAGGAAGGCTGTTTTCCAAGAAAGGAATTTCAACTCTGCTGTTGCAGCTGGCTCAAAGGGGGGGGGGGGGCTTTTCCAATACAAAGTTAAGGTCCCAGGCTGGGAGCTCTCCTGGGGGGGGGGGTCTTAACTTTTTGGCCCCTCTTAAGGGATTGTTTTAGCAGGGGGCGAGAGAAGATGGGTGGCTCAGTATTATAATGTGCTGAAACGGCAGAGGCATGAATTTTAATTGACAAGAAGGATAGGCCCTTGTGGAGCATTTCTGTTAAGTACTAAAGAATAAGAGGTAAGCTGGGCACCGTTGTGCCCATCCCCCCGAGTCTGGCTCCATGAAGAGCATCTTTTCCACATTTCAGCATAGGATTTTATAGTACTAGGCCTCCTTGCCTCCAGAATGACACCTAGCACCTGCTTACTGAGGGATGCTATTGGAGAGCTCAAGGAATTAGCCAGGCTGCAAGGTTCAGGGTTTGAAGTTGAGGGTGCAGAATCTGGCCCGCCTGCTGGGACAGCAGGGAAGGGGTCTGAGGCAGGTGCCATGGTTCCAGCAGTGTCATACTGTGTAAGAGGGGGTACCAGTGCTGACGTGGCCAGTCTGTTGCAATCAGTATTGTCCTTTGCTTATCCTATTTGATGTTTAGTAGAACCTTTGAGAGGAGAGGCAGAGGGGGGAAAGGCATAAACGGAGAGGCTTTCCCAGGTAAAGGACAGGGCCATCCACTTTCCAAGCTTGAATGTGGGGAGTCCTTGTGCAGAATTTCTCCAATTGGTAGTTCTGACTGGAGGCAAACGGGTCTACCTCTGGATCCCCCCCCATTTGTTCCTCAAGAGGATGAATATTTTTGGTTCTAGTTTCCATTCGTGTGGGTCCATGAGATTTCTGCTCAAGTCATCTGCCAGTGAATTTAGCTTGCCTGGCAGGAATTGAGCTTGTAGGTGCACTTGGTAGCTCAAGGCTGTGTTCCACAGAGCCATGGCTAGTCTGCAGAAGGGTACGAGTGAGTTCCCCCCTGCTTGTTTATGTACCACATAACTGTGGTGTTGTGTCTTTACCAACAGTTGTCCTGGAAGAATGCGGTCCTTTGAAGGCTGTCAGGGAATTCTGTACAGCTAACATTTCTTTTTGACTGATATGCAGGTGCATGTCTGGGTTTCCATTTGCCCTGAATGCACTGTCCTGCCAAGTGAGCCCACCATGCATAGTCTGATGAGTCTGTTAGGTTTTGGGTGGCAGGGGGTAGAGCGAAAGGGAGCCCCTTGTTGTGGTAGCAGGTCTCTGCCCACCAAAGGGCCTCTGTCTTTATACAAGGAATGATAGGAATCATTGATTCCAGGTCCTGAGAATGATGACACCATAGGCTTTTTAGATACCATTGTAGTTTCCTCATATGCAGTCTTGCATATGGAATTAGTAGAATGCAAGAGGCCATAAACCCCAGGGCGTGCAGAATTTTCTTTGCAGATAGCTGGGGTTTTGTGACCAAAAGTTTGAAGTAGGTTGCCAAATAAACTTGTTTCTCTGGAGTGAAGAAAGCCATCTGGGAAGTTGTGTTCAAGCTTTCTCCCAGGAATACAATCTGTTGGCAGGGTACTAGGTGAGATTTTTTTTTAATTTATGGTGTACCCCAGTGAGGTTAGAAGTTTCTTTATGAATGTCAAATGTTGTAATAGCAAGTCCTGGCTTTCTGCCTGAATCAAATAATTGTCCAAGTATGGGTATATCTGAATATTTCTCTGCCTGTAAAATGCAATGGCTGGAGCTAGACACTTTGTGAATACCCTAGGCGCAGTAGATAAGCCAAAGGGAAGTGCATAGAACTGATAGTGCATGGAGTCTGCCCTGAAGCGTAGGTATTTTCTGCAAGATTCCCTTACTGGAATGTGCAGGTAAGCTTCTTTAAGTCTAAAGTTACCAGTCAGGCATCTTTGCCTAGTATAGGAAGAAGCTGTTGAAGGATTAGCATTTTTGAATTTTGAAATTACTAGAAAGCTGTTTAGAATAGAGAGGTCCAGGATAGGAAGTCAGGAACGGTCTTTTCTGGGTACCAGGAAAAGTCTTGAATAAAAACCTTGTCCCCTTTGTTCTGCTGGGATATGCTGAATAGCCCTGATACTTAGAAGAGAGAGAGTACCTGCTGTTGGGCCTCTGCCCACTTATTTGGGGGTAGGTCTGGCTAACCGTATGGGGTTGGTAGTGTGTGGAAGTGGAGTCTGTATCCTTGGGAAACTATGTTCAAAACCCATTTGTCCTGGGTAATAAGTTCCCAGTTTTTTGCATGCAGGGCGAACTTTCCTCCTAAGGGAGCAGGCAACTGAGCAGGGCTTGGAATGGTTAAGGTTAAGTCATTATACCATTTTTACATAGGGGGTGGCTTACTACTCCCTGCTTTGGAAGTGGGAGCCCCCCACTGCTTAGATCTGTGCGCAACCTGAGACTGTAACCTAGGTGGTCTGCTGTTCCTGGGTTTGGACTGAGAAGGCTGGAAAGGACCAATTCTTTGAAGGCCAATGCCTACTAAATATGGGAGGCTGTACTTGCAGGAAATCTTTAACAGTTTGCATATATTTAGCTTTTTCCTCCATCCGTTTGAGGACTTCTTCTGTTTTGTTGCCAAAAAGGCGGTTTTGGTTTAAGGGAACATCCAGTAATTTAGCTTTAACATGATCTGGCAAGTTTTGCTCCTTAAGCCAAGCATGCCTTCTAAGTACAGACCCAGTGACAGCAGCCCTGCAAGATGCTTCTAAAGCATCAAAACCACATTGTAAAGTATGTTTACAAACTTGTTCTGCAGAATGCATTAAATCCTGTAATTTGTGTTCAGCACAGTCAGGAATCAACATAATTTTCTGTTTAAGTAGTTACATAATATGCTGCTGATACTTTAACATATGAAACTGGCAATTTCAAGCCATAATGGTCAAAGTAGCAGAAGTGTATACCTTCTTACTCCATCTGTCTAAGACTCTAGAATCTCTGTCAGAAGGGGTAGGATTATTGGCAGCAGTAGCCTTAATGCCTTTTGGTCCTTGGGAAATGGTTTCTGGATCCACAGTAGGATTCTTAAAGAGGTGCTTGTGAGAGTCAGGTACTCTAATACCAGTCAGGTTTTCTGGGAGCTGCAGGTAAAGTGTCTGCGGAAAGGCTGGATTTCAGGAAAGCATCATCTACAATGTCAGGAACAGGAGGGATAGCTAAAGGCCTGTGCTGAGGAAGGAGTAAGAATTCCCTAAGCCTCTTTTTGGAGTCAGAGTAATCCTGGCTTTCCCAGCGGAAATGCTCCCTAAGTGTGTGCAAGGTTTCACCAAAAGAAAAATCTTCTGGTGGGGAAGCAGAGGGAATGGAATCCTCTGCATCAGAATCCTCTGCATCAGAATCCTCATAGGTAGATGAGGGCAAATCCTGGTAATCAGAAGGAACAGAAATTTCAGATTCCTGATCAGAAGAATCAGAAGGAAAATCAGTTCTAGGTCTCAGAGGGGGAAGGCTGGCTTCCCCTAATTAAGGTAGTAAGGTCTTCAGCCATTCTAAACTTTTTTTAGGCATATAGGCCTGAGCCTGGGGTTTGGACGTCTGTTTCCTAGGTGTGGTGCGAGTTTTAGGCCTGGATGAAGACTATGGTGTTGGTTTAAAATTCAAGTCTGTAGGCCTGAATACACCCTCAGAAGCCGGTGCCTGCACAGTGGCTCTGGACCCATCCAAGGTAAAGACATTTGCAGGTTCCATAGTCAAAGAACCATCTCGCGGCATACCAGACTCCAAATGGGTCACAGTAGATGCCTGCGAATCTGAAGTAGTGGGCATCAGGGGCTGCAAAAGCGCCTCACTGAGTACCGGCGGACTGGCGACTAGCTTAACGGAAGCGTCATTGGAAGTTTTGCACCTATGCAGTCTGTCTTTATCCTTACGTTTTTTTGGAAGATCGGTAGTCGGATGGCCTAAAGAAGCCATTTTGGAGTACTGAAACAGAGTACCAAAATAATTTGCTGCAAAGATAGCCCGACAACTAATAGTTCGAGGGTTGAACAAGGCACAAAACCGACAGTGAGGGATGTCATGGTCTGGGCCTAAGCAGGGAATGCAGTACGAATGAAAATCTTTATGAGGTATTTGCTTTCCACAGGTACGACAATTGTCAACTTTTACTGACATCAGTTGGAGCAAGAAAAAAGATCTCCAACGGGGTACTTATCTTTTTTTTTGAAGACTTCGGTTCTGAAACTCGAAAAAAAAAAGTTATGTCTTACCATAATGCTCCATCTGTATTGTTTATCCTTGTTCAGTCATTACGTATGGGTATCGGAACAGGGCTGGCCATTTTCCAAGCTCGCGTCAGCTTCAAACTCTCGAGCTAAACTCTTACCCACAATCCCCCTCTCCCTGTTACCTCAGATTGAGTATGCAAGTTAAAAAAGGTAGAGGCTTCCATCCGGTCAAATAACCTAAGAGAACCGGATGGTGAGGTTCACTAGAAACCACAGGAGGGGGAAGGAGGGAGGGTCGTAATGACTGAACGAGGATCAACAATACAGATGGAATGTTATGGTAAGACATAACTTCTTTATCCGATATTGTTAATCCTCGTTCATTCCTTACGTATGGGACAGAGTCCCCAGCTACCTCTATTCCTGGGAGGCTCTCATGGAAGGACATTCCTGAGCACCATAGAACGGAAAGTTGCTCTTACCCTGGAGGCCAAATCCAATTTGTAATGATTGATGAAGGTATGAGGCGTAGCCCAAGTTGTGGCTGCACAGATGTCATGTAAAGAAGCTCTGGCATGGAAGGCAGCAGAAGTTGCCACCGACCTTGTTGAATGAGCTTTCATGGTAGTAGGCAATGAGATATTACGTTGTGTGTAAATAAAGGGGTCACAGTCCTTCAACCATCTAGCTAATGTGACCTTAGCAACAGCAGATCCTAATCTAGGTCCAGAAAAGGCCAAAAATAACTGGTCAGATTTACGAAAGGGTTTAGTCCTGTTTAAGTAAAAATGGATTTGCCTGTGTATATCTAGGGTATGTAGGCAATACTCTCCTCTGTTTGAATGATTGGGAAAGAAAACTGGCAATTCAATGGCTTGATTAATGGACATTTCAGAGATCACTTTAGGCAGAAATGATAGATTACTTCTGAGAGACACTATCTCTACGAAAAATCAAGTATGGACTCTTAATACATAGATCTTGAAGTTCAGAAATACGTCTGGCAGAAGGTTTTCCAAGACAAATACTTGAGGTCGCAAGAAGAGGCTGGTTCGAAAGGTGACATTGTCAGAGCTTGTACAACTAATGATAAATCCCATGGTTGAATAGGCTATCAAAAAGGTGGCTTCAGATGATTCACACCTTTTATGAAGGTCTTGCACAATTTATGAGACATAAGAGAGGAATCTTGGACACCCTCATGAAAATTAGAAATTGCAGTCAAATGAACTCTAATGGTAAAGGCCGATAGACCCGATTGAAGCAGGTCAGCCAGATAGTCTAGTGTAATCGACACTGGTGCTGAAAAGGGGTCTACTTGTTTATCTTTCAGCCAACAGGAATATCTTTTCCACTTGCTCAGATAAGTAATTCTAGTGGAAGACTTATGAGAATGTCACGTACTGGTAAAGAAAGATCATTCCACCTGGCAATCAAGGGAATTGGAGTGGCCAAGCCGTGAGCTTCAGGCTGTTCAAGTTGGGATGAATCAGGTTCTGTGGGTGTGAGATCAACTCTGGGGTTGAATGGAGAATCCATGGTTGATCTAGTAGGTGAGGCCAAAGGAAGGGGAACCAAATCTATCGAGGCCAATATGGTGCTATGAGGATCACCTTGCTCTTCAACAGACGGGCTTTCTTCAGAAACTGGGGAATGAGGGGAAAGGGTGGAAATGCGTAAAGAAGACCCGAGGGCCAATCATGGACTAAAGCATCCCTGGGTGACTGTCCCGGAGGGGGAATCAGGGCGAAGTAGTTGCTGCATTTGTAGTTGGTCGGGGATGCAAAGAGGTCGCAGCAAGGATGGCCCCAGCGGTGGTAGATCTTCACCGCTATCAAGAGATTGAGGGACCACTCGTGAGGTTAAAGAATGCACCTGCTGAGTCGGTCTGCTATCATGTTGGAACTCCCGGGAATGTGCGTTGCTAGAAGAAAACGTTTGGTAGCCATTGACCATTGCCATATCCTCATGGCCTCTCGAGAAAGGGGGTAAGATTTGGTTCCACCTTACTTGTTGATGTACCAGACCACCGCCATGTTGTCTGATTGAATCGCAATTGTCCCAGACGGCAGCAGGGGATGGAATGCTTGCAACGCCAGAAGCACCACCCTCAGCTCTAGAACATTTTTATGCAGATGGGCCTCCAGTTCGGACCAAGTGCCTTGGACTGTCTGTCCCTGACATAGCCCCCCACCCCATCAGGGAGGCGTCTGTGATCACTGTGGCCTTGGGTTGCTGGGGGGAGAAGGGGCGAGACCATTGTGAGAGATTGTGTGTCATCCACCAATTTAAATCTTGTTTGCACCTGTGGGTTACTCGAATAATGGCTGAAAGAGGATGCGGAAAAGGATACCATTGGGTGAGCAGTAGCCATTGTAGAAGCCTCATGTGAAACCTGGTCAGGGGAACAATGGTGATGGAGGCTGCCATGGAACCCAACAATTGTAGAACAGTGAGCCATGGATTTTTCCTTTGAAAGGATTGGAATTAGTTGTTGCTTTATCCTTAGAATACCGTGCTCTGCAATAGCAGCTCTGCAGTTTTTTGTCCTCAAGATAACCCCTATGAATTCTGTCGACTGAGATGGGGAGAGATTGGATTTTTGCCATTTTATGGTTATGCCTAGCCTTTGAGCAGTGAGGAGAGAGTATGCCAGGGCTTTTCCCAGTAGACATCTGGTGGGGTTGAAATGAGCAAGTCATCTAGGTATGGAAACTCCTGGATTCCTTGAAGTCGCAAGTGAGCTGAGACAACTGCCATGCACTTTATGAACACTCTGGGGGCTGTAGAGGGTCCGAAGGGCAGTACTCCGAACTGGTAGTGACTGGCTCCCACACGGAAGTGCAGAAATCTTCTTGATGGCCTGTCCACCTTTATGTGGTAGTACGCATCTTCAAGATCTACAGAGCACATCCAATTGTCTTTTTTTAAAAGTGGGGGGATAGACTGTATTGTGACCATCTGGAATTTTTGTACTCTCACAAACTTGTTCAGTACACTGAGATCCAAAATTGGTCTCCAGTCCCTGGTTTTCTTTGGCACCAAAAATAGTCTTGAGTAGAATCCGGATCCTATCTGGTCTGGAGGGACTATCTGGATGACTCTCCTCCTTTGCAGCTTTTCTATCTCTAGTGCTGCTTCCTCCCTTTGACTGGGTGGAACGTCAGGAAGATTTTTTTGAAGGGACGGGACAAAGATCAAAGGGGATATGATAACCTCTGGTTGTACCCAAGAATCGGTGGTGATGGTTAGCCAGGCAGAAGGGTACAAGGAGAAACGTCCCATTACCACCTCCAGAGGAAAGGAGTTGGGTCGCACTTCAGGAGTGCTGGTAGGATTGACCAGGGAAAGAATTCCTGGAACCCTGGTTACGCAGACCTCCTCTGCCCCGAAAGGAGCAACTTCCCTGTGAGTTTCCCCCTCTGCCTCTGGGGAAGAACTTGGCCTGTGTGCCACGGAAAGAACCCTGAGATTTCTTGAACTATATCTTCCCACTCTTTTGGTTTCGGGAGAAAGCATGTTGAGGGGAAGAATAACGGACACCTGAGGCAAAAAGGGTCTTACCGTCCTGTTCACATCTGGTCAGTGTGCTTTTAACTTTGGGCCCAAACAAGGAGGAGGCCTCAATGGGGGCATTAAGAAAAGAAGACTTAAAGGGTTCCGCGAAGTTGCACAAGTGCATCCAGGCATGTCGTCTTAAGACCGCAGCTGAATCCGCTGCTCCTTCTGATGCGCGAGATATCAGTTGCATAGAGGAGTTAGATATAGACTCAATGGTAGCCAGCTGAGAGGCCACTTTGTCACGGACCTCATCAGACACGGCACCAGCTAAGGTTTCAGAGAGCTCAGAAACCAGTTCCCTTTGAAGCCTGGTAAAATGTGCCATACAATTCAGGGACCTGATAGCAAAGGTCGCTGAAGCAAAGGTGTGCTTCCCTATCCTGTCCAGGGCCCGGGACTCTCTGTTAGGCGGATGGACAATCTGTCTTTCTTCTTCTGCCAGATCCTTTTTTGTTGTGGCTGCCACCACCAAAGCATCCACAGGAAGACCTTTGGCCAATGGGGATCCGAAGCAGGAGGGGACAAGATCTTATCTGGCCTACGGGGAATAGCTTTGACAGTATCAGGAGCCTTCCAAGCACGCTGCACGATGAACCGGACAAGTTCATCGGCAGGTGGAGTAACACAGGAGGTAGGGGGCCGGGTGCGAAAGGCTTGCAGGAACACAGATTCCTCAGAGGTCAGATTAGAGGACTGCTAGTCACCTCTGTTTCAGGATTTCGAGGATATCGCCAAAGGATACCTCAGAGGGTGACTGAGGGGATCCTTCCCCCTCATCAAAATCTGTGTCTTCAGTGAGGGACTCCTCTGTGGAGTCCATGGGCTTTCTATTACACTAACTTTTCCGGTGGACCTCCTTAGCGGGAGAAGCTGGGGAAGACAACGGAAAGGGGGATTCCTGAGGGAATATGTCCTGCGGCCCTTGCACCCAGTGTCCGCTAGATGAGACTTGTGGAACCAGAGTACCAGAGGAGGGTGGAGGTATAGACAGTCCGGTATCGCCAGCAGCAGCGAAAGCCTTCTCCATCAGTTCATAGGTTCATACTAGGCTATCTGCCCTAGGGCATTTATAAGCCTAGCCAGAGTGTGTTTGGCTTTTGCCACCCATTTTAAATTAATTTTGCTATGCCCTTTTTCAAAGTTAGTATACTGTGCCTCTGTCTAACAGTGACACAGAAGTGACACCCGGGGTAAACCTACGATCTCCCATCCACTCATCAAGATTCCTCTTGAAGAGAGTCAATGAGGGACTCTGCCTAACCTGGACTGGGATTTTATTCCAGAATGAAGGGAGCCTCTGTCCCTACAGCATGTCCTATTTATTTCAGTGCTGAGGTTCAAGTCTCTCGAGTGCGTAGCTCGATGGGATTTGGATTTTCTGAGGTGCAGCATGTCCATTAATTCCGGGTTGAACATGGCTTTATACATCAGGCACAGATCACCTCTGAGCAGGCGGTATATGCCACTGAGTAGAGCTGGAGTTTCTTTAACCGGGCAGCATATGGCATCTGTTTGAGCCCTTTGATCCTCTTGGTGAGGTACTTTTGGGGTCTTTCCAGTTGCTGCAGGTGTCTGGTAAGGTACATCCCAAAAGGGGCATTATACTCAATTATGGGTCTGATGAGGGATAAGTAAAGAGGCACAATGACCTCCCCTGATCTAGATGTGAATCCCTCCATGATTAGGTGGGCTATATAAAATGTTTTTCTAACCACTTTGGCCACGTGGTTGTCAAATGAGAGAGTGCTATCAACTTGGGTCCCCAGGTCCCTAATTACTTCTTCTGTACTTAATGGATTACCACCTATGTGGTAATTTGTGGGCACTTTGCTTTTGCCAAAGGGGATGACTGTACACTTTTTGGTGTTTAGCTTGAGGCCATGGCTCTGGCACCAGTTGTCTGGTGCTATGAGGCCCTTTTGGAGGATGCTTGTGTCGGCTGGAGAGTCTATTATGGCACCCAGTTTGCAGTCATCTGCGAACTTTGTCAGCCACAGTCCTTCCGTGTTGGCCTGTACCTCCGAGGAATATATACCGAACAAGAGAGGTCCCAGGACTGAGCCTTGTGGGACGCCACTTGTAACCGGTTTGGAGTCTGACATGGCTCCAGCAATTCTAACCATGTGGGTTCTGTCCTTGAGCCAGTTTGCAACCCATCTAGTGACATAGGGGTTTATATTTAAGCTGGTGAGCTTGTCTATAATGCCCGAGTGGGGTATTGTATCGAAGGCTTTTGTGAGGTCCAGGTTAGGCTGTGTGGACCACCTTCAGCTAGTCAATGGCCTTGGTGACTGTTTCAAAGAAATCAACCAGGTTTAAGAGGTAGGATCTGCCCTTAAAGCCGAACTGGGTAGGATCCAATGTCTGTAGGTCCCCAATATCTTTTTTTATGAGGGCCATGATGATTCTTTCCATAGCTTTGTAGACCAAGCTAGTCAGGCTTATGGGGCGATAGTTTCCAGGATCCGCTGAGGCACCACCTTTGTGGAGACGGACCACTGTTGCTGTATGCCACTCTTTGGGTACATATGCTGTAGTAAGGCTGAGACTGAACAGTAGTTTTATGTTTGGGTTCAGCTCTTCTTGGATTTCATGTAGGACACAGCCCAGGACACCATCTGGTCCCATTGATGCTGTGTTTTTTTGCTTTGGAGAGGGCGGCTCTTACCTGAGCATCTGAGATGTCAGGGGGGGCAGCACTCTGTTGGGATAGATATTTGCCCTTTTGGTGGGGGGGGGGGGGAGTTTGCGCTGTTGGGAGGGTGGCCTAATGGTTGAGGTGTTTGCTTTACAAACACAAGGTGCAGGGTTTGAGTCTCACAAGGGATAATTGTCTAGGCTTAAAATGGCTCGCAAGGGCAGTTAGCCTAGTACTAATCTATACATCTATAAAAAACCTGTCAGCTAGGATGTTGGCAATGTCTGTGGGTTTGATGTATTTTTTGTCATTTTGGGCTAATTCTGAGCATATCTGGGAATTCCCACCCAGGTTCCTAACATAACTAAAGAAAGCCTTGTGATTATCCTTAGTGTCCTGTGCAATTTTTCTCTCGAAGCTGGCCTTAGACGATTTTATGAGTGCCCGTAGTTTTTTGCTAATACTGATCAGAGATGCCTTCCCTTTTTGGGATTTTGCTCTATCATGTAGTAGCTTCCTCCTTCTATTGTGTAGTTTGTTTATGGCTGGGGTCCACCAGACAGGACGTCTGCCTTTGGAGGATTGGGTCTTGGTTTTATTTGGGATTGCATGATCCATGCATTCCTGAAGGTGTTCATAGAATGCGTTTATAAAGGATTCTGCGGTCTGGGCCGTATTTTCCACAGGCTCGGGGGCTTTGAAGGATTCCACCTCGATTTTGAGGAGTGTGAAATTTGCTTTAGAGAAGTTTTTCACTGTGATTTTCTGGGCAGGGGGTGGGGTCGGGATGTGAATATCCAGTGAGATTAGTTTACGGTCTGATCTTACCAGTGAGGGATACACTTCTGGTCTGGAACATAGAGTCACCATGTTGGTGATGATCAGGTCCAGTATGTTTTCCCCTCTTGTGGGAGTGGTAACAAGTTGTTCCATACCATTTGAGTTTATAAATTCTAGGAACCTTTGGGCTAGGGTGTTGGAGCTAGAGTAATGCTCCCAGTCTATGTTTGGGTAGTTGAAGTCCCCCAATATAATGGTGTTTGGAGAGACCTTCATATTTTCCAGTGTTCTCAGGAAGGCCTAGTGGGGTTCCTGGGTTTGGGAGGGTGGTCTGCAGCAGGCTATAAACTGGAAGGCAGTTTTACCCACTGTTAGTTGCACATGGATAGCCTCTGATGCTTCGTGCTGTGCCACCAACCTGGAGGTGTGGGTATCTTTGACGAATATTGATACTCCCTCCTTTGTGGTTCAGTCCAAGTTTTGGGGCCGAAAAGCATGGTATGAGGTATAACCTGGTAGTGCTGGGGTGCTCTCGGGAGCCTTGAACCAGGTTTCTGTTACTGCACAGATATCGATGTTCTCCATGCTAAGGAGAGTTTAGAGTGCATGCATCTTGAGGTTTAGACTTCTGGCGTTGAGTAGCATTACTCTTAGTTTCTTATCCCTTGCGATACCAATGGAGGTCAGTTTGTCTTCTGAGCCTTGCCTAAAAAAGGCACTATGGGGGAAGCAAGAGCCTTTGCCAATATCTGAAAGCCCAGGGATGACAGGTGCAAGCCGTCCCTAGCGAAGCATCATGGCTTGTCGATCATGTCATCCCAGGCTGACAGGCATTGGATCCCCTTTGAATGACACTAATACTTAAGCAAATTGTTGAAATTGATCATCTTGTCTTCATATTGTGGCATCATTTTTGGTGAGGGTAAGATGCTACTCAAGGTCAGGGTCATACCGGCCTGGGCTACATGCTCAGAGAGCTCCTCTATGTCTCTTTTCATGTAGTCCAGGGAGGTACATCTCAGGTCATTCACACCAGCATGGACAATGACCAAGTCATATTTGCACTTGCCTTGGAGTGACCCGAGTGCTTGTGTTATGTGGCAGATCCTAGCGCCCGACAGGCAGCTCACCGTGACCTTCTTGTTCAGCCTGGTGAGCAGGATGTCAGTGTGCCTGACGATAGAGTCACCTATTACAAGTTTATCAGGTGTGTTGTTTAGCCTTAAGGGCTGTGACTGTTCGGCACACTGGCTTTGTGAGCTATGTGTTGCACGTGTTTTGTTTTGATGTAATGGTTGCTTGGGTGTCTGCTTTGGAGGTCTCTGCTGCTTAGGCAGATTTTTATTTAGAGCCTCCGAGTATGTTTTTGTGTGTTTATGTGTTTGGTTTGCTGTCGTAGTAGGTCTATGTGAGACTGGAACTGTAGTGAGTGTGGTTTCCTTCTCCTGAATGGTTACACCAGAGTTGAGAGAGCTTAGCCTACAGTTTGGCTATATGGTTGCATCTCTCACATGTGTTGGAATTTGTTGGGAGGAGGAGAGGGTTGTCTGTGTACATGAGGCAGTTGTAACATTGCCTCAAGATTCCCAGATTCACCAGCTGGACCGGAGAGGAGATTGACAACTGACCTTTGGACATGCTAGAATAGTATTGGGAATTCCTTTATAATTGAAAAAAAGGGCCAATGGGGAACAAGGTACTCAAGGGGAGTTTGTGAGGGTGTAGTGCTTTTAATTTTTTTAGTGCTGACTTATATAATTGCTTTAGTGAGCAAGTGCCAGGTAACTTAAATGCAATGTGTTACAGGTAACTTAAATGCAAAAACGACAAACAGTAACTTTCTTTCAAGTGAAACAAGGACATAAGTACAGTAAGCAATGCAGATATCACTAGGGATCCACAGAAGCACTGAAAAGCCGCGTTTTAGGTGGAATTAGCATTTCAGGGAAATAACAAGCAAACAAACAACAAGCATACAAACAAAGCTAGATTCAGCAGGCCTGGATCTAGTCTATGCTACAGCAAACAAGGTTTACCAATTTCAGTAAGAAACAGTTCAAATACGCAGGCACTATAAGCCTTTAACCAGAAATTCCCAGCTCAGAAGGGCAGAGTCCAGCTTCTCCTCCCACAAGAGTGCAGACCACGAACCTTCTTAATGTAAAATAGCTGGCCTGAAGCCCAAGTGCTTAAACCAGAACTAATACACTTTTAGAATAACAGACACTGAGCCCTCAATCAGCAGTTCCCAACTTAGAAGGATGTAAGCTACCTGTCCTGCCACCACAGTGCAGGCCACAAACCTTCCTAATGTAAAACAACTGGTCTGAAGCCCAAGTGCTTAATCCAAAAGACTTAGTTGGAAGGCTGGTCCACCCGAAGAAAAGTTTATGTCTAGGACAGGGGGCACCCCTCCCCTAAGTGGCTCAGCCTGCCGACCCCGAGCCCCTGGATGGCTGTGGAGCAGCAAGCTATGCGTGTCACAGCTGACATCCTGGGTCGTAGTAAAACTTCCTGCCTCGAAGGCAACCGTGGTTCCTTAGTGAGATCCATAGAGAGAACCACAGAAGGGGAAGCCTGTGCTATATCCATGGTCTTCAAAGGCAATGAAGGAGGAGAATAAGAAGGGGTCTTTGGAGATGGGTGATCACCTCCGAAGGAAGGTGAGTGCCTGAGGGGTGGGATACCTCTGGCTAAGAATGCCTGGTCCACAAGACGCAACACATTATGTTCGGAAAGGCTTCTAGTGGACCTCAAGGAGACTGAGGGAGAAACAGGCCTGTCCACAAAAGAGGCAGACTCGGTGCCCATCTCATCTGACCGCACTGAGGACAATGGTGCCAAGAAAGACTGGACTACTGTTGTCTGCACCAAAGAAGTCATCGGTGCTGAGGTCATTGTCTGCACAGAGACAGAGATCGGTGCGAAGTGGTTGTCAGTGCCGAAGCTGGAACCGACAAAACTGGAGTCAATAATAAAGGCGTCGCTTCCGAGAAAGACCTCGGAGATGACGCGGTCAAGATCTGCGCCGACTGAACAGTGCCGATACAGTAGAAATGGTCATTACCAAGGAGCCCCTCAGTGCCAATATATAGAAGGCTGCAGGAGAAGACAGAGCCGAAATCACTAATGGAGCCAAAGGTCTAGGCACCGAAAGCACTGGGGCTGACTGAGAAAGCTCCGGAACCGAAACTTTAGCCTTTTTAGGTTTTGGTTGGCTGGTGTCCCCAGCCGGGGACGAAGGCAAAGATTTAGCCTTAGTAGAAACATCCAAGGTTTTCTTATGGGCTCTAAGAGAGGTTGAGGCCTGTGACCCAGAAATAGCCTCTGAAAAGGGAGATTTTAGAAGTCCCTTCAGTATCAGCTTGTTTTTTCTTTCCAACAAGGTTCTATTAGAAAAGTTGTCACAAATAGTACAGGGTGGATCAACAAACAAATGGGAAGCTCCCAAACAAACACACAGAGTGTGCATCAGAAGTAGGCAGTTTGTGTCCACAATCAGAACACCACTTAAATCCCGGACTACCTCTCTTATATGCCATGACAGCAAATTTAACAATAGAAAAGGTTACCAACAATGGTACAAGAGAGTACCCGAAGGTATGAGAGAAAAAGGGTGAAAGGATTAACAACGATGGTAAAGAGAGGATACCTTGCGGTAAAGAAAGGGCAGAAAAACCTGAAGAAATTATAAGAGCTAAATGCGATAGGGTAAGAGACAATAAAATATGAACTTTTCTGACAGAAAAGTAGTCTATAAAGCTATTAAACAACAATTGACTATACTTAGCTCAAGAGAAGTAGCTTGACACGACCGAATGGCAACGCGGCAAACAAAATCTGAGGTAACAGGGAGAGGGGGATTGTGGGTAAGAGTTTAGCTCGACAGTCTGAAGCTGATACGAGCTTGGAAAATGTCCGGCTCGGTTCTGAGCTCGGAACCGATACCCATATGTAAGGAATGAACGAGGATTAACAACATCAGATCGAAAATTTCAGGAGTCGGCCAACCGACACTTGCGAACTGCTTCTGCTTCAGGCACCGCATGGCAAGAAAGACTGACGTAATGGCATCAACTGCATGTTTTATACCCCCTGACAACCTGACATCATGTTAGAAGAGACAGCATCTGATGCAGGAATCCGAAGACTCTGGTATTCAGGCCGACTGAGGGCTACCTGCAGGCAGATAACCCAAATGTGATGACTGCAACAGTGAAACACGAAGAACATCATGCTCAAACAAATATGTATAATGTTTACATATTCAGACTTAATTTTTTCTACCTGAAAACTTTGGAAGGCTGTTTCGGATAACTGTTTCAGATAATCGACGTTTGGATAATCGATTCTTTACTGCACCTAAGCCAAACTAATGTGCCTGTATGAGGGACCAATATATAATAGCAAAGACAATCAATGGTCCTAATTTGACAAAAAATGCCCAAGTCCAGTATGTCTTCTCATCTACTGTGGCAGTACCCTTGGTGTGCAACTTAAATCATAAATAAATAAAAAGCTACTACTCTAAACCAATGATGTTGACATGCCAAAACAAAAACCTCCTATAAACAAGCAGGCATTTTGTTGTCAACAGTCAAGAGCTTTGCAGTAAAACCAAGACACAGTTTTTGTGAATTGCAGTAGTTTTGCATCTCCTGAACAGAGTAGAAAATGTCATGGGCCAACTAACACCAGGAACCCATCCAAAGTTTAGAAAAGATCTAGACTTCTGTGACTGACCAGAATTCCTTTCACTAATAACTAACCATTGTCAAAACATTTTCCTGATAGTGACAAATCAGTAGATCAAGGTATAGTGCACAGTTACTTGTTTAAAAGGTTCCCCAACCTCATCATTAACTCAGTTCTCTAATGGCACTACCCAATAAAGGTGGTGAGGAACATTAGACAGAAAACTTCAGTACCATCGTCTGTTCTACTGACATAAGACCTAACTTCAAGATGAATAAATTCCTGTTGGCATCAGGAGTCAAATAAAAACGTGAGATTAAATACAAGTGTGGGACAGGAAATGAAATCATCAACATGGTTCATTCAAAGAAGCATCTCTGTAATGAAATATAAACAATTCTCTTCTGTTCATTTCACATACCCACATTTCACTGGTGCTAGTAAGCCATGAAAAGTACAGTTTTGTACCTACCATAAATGTAGATGTTCGAGTGCTCATACAGCTGCAGTCATAACAGATGGGTTATCCTGCCGTCAGGCGGGTCCTCGGTCGGCCGAATTCCAAAGTCTAGGTCCGGCGTCGGTTGTCGCTTCTTCCCTGACGTCAGTGCGGCAGGGGTATAAAAGAGGCAGCCGACGCCATATTCTTCAGTTTTTCTTGCCCCAGATGTCAGGTGCCCCCAGAAGGAAGGCAAACATAATGTTATGCAAAGATGCAATGTTGATAAATCAAAAACAGTAGTTGCAAGCAAATACACCATAAAAGAATACCTCAAAAAGGTTATATGAGAAGTGTTTGTCATAAGGCCTGTCCTAAGAGGGGATGGAGGGAGGGAAACCTGGACTGCAGCTGTATGAGCACTCTAACATCTACATTTATGGTAGGTACAAAACTGTACTATGTTCATCGTGCATACAGCTGCAGTCATAACAGATGGGTAGAATCCCAAAGCTAAGTAAGGGTGGTAGGCACTAAGTGGAACTAGGAGGGGCTAGGATGCCGTGCAGGACTGCTGTGGCAAAGCCCGCTCTAGATTTTGAGTATAGTGGGAGGTGATAGTGCTTGGAGAAAGTGTGCACTGAACTCCATGTGGCTGCTTCCAAAATGTCCTTGGTAGGGACCCCCCTGAGGAAGGCTGCAGAGGTAGCTGTGGCTCTGGTGGAGTGGGATCTGATGCTTGCAGGCACAGATTTTTCATGAAATGAGTAACAAAAGCGTATGCAGTGGGCTATCCATTTTGAAATTGTCTGTTTGGAAATGGCCTTTCCCTGAGCACCTCCAGCATAGGACACAAAGAGTTGCTCAGATTTCCTGAATGGCTTTGTCCTGTCCAAATAGTAACAAAGTTGTCTGTGAATGTCCAAGGAATGTAGTAGTCTTTCCCCTTTGTTTTGTGGATTAGGAAAAAAGGTAGGCAAGTGGATAGTCCGATTCAAAGCTACACTGGATACTACCTTTGGCATAAAGGTAGGATTGGTTCGTAAGGAAACTCTGTCCTGATGGAAAATGATGAATGGTTGCACAGCCATGAGGGTCTGTAGCTCCGAATCCCTGCGTGCTGAGGTGATAGCCAGAAGAAAGGCTATTTTCCATGACAAGTACTGTAACTCTGTTGAAGAAGCTGGCTCGAAGGGAGGAAGGGTCAGCTTTTCCAATACGAAGTTGAGGTCCCAAGCAGGGACTGGTGCTTTCCTTGGGGGGGGATTTTATTCTTTGCCCCTCTGAGGAACTGCCTTGAGAGAGGATGAGAGAAAAAAGGAGGATCTGTGTTGTATTGTGCAGAAATGGCTGAAGCGTGGATCTTGATGGAGGAGAAGGTAAGTCCATTGTTTAACATCTCAGCTAGGTAGTGTAAAATTTGAGGTATATTTATTACCCAAGGGTTCTGTCCCTTTTCTTGATTCCAGGCACAAAATTGTTTCCATTTGGCGGAGTAGGCTTTTCTAGTAGAAGGTCTTCTGGCCTCCAAGATGACATCCTGCACCTCCTTGGAGAGGAGAAACTGTTGGGAAATCAAGGAATTCTCCATGCAGCTAGATTTAGAGTTTTGAGATGGCTGTGAAGGGTTTTGTAGTTGTGCTGGGACAACAGAAGAGGGACTAGAGGTAGGATCCATGGTGGGGAATGTGTCAGGCTCTTCAGGAGCGGATACCAGTATTGTCTTGGCCAGTCTGGAGCAAAGAGAATAATTTTCGGCCTCTCTGCTCTGGCTTTTAATAGAACTTTGGGCAGCAGAGGAAGAGGTGGGAAGGCATAGACTGTCAATGTTGCCCAATTGAAGGAAAGTGCGTCCACTTTCCAGGCCTGTGGATGATAGGTCCTGGAACAAAATTTTTTCAACTGGCAATTTCTGTGGGTAGCAAAGAGATCTATGTCTGGCTGTCCCCATGCTTGAGTTATCTTTGTGAAAACTTTAGGATGCAACTTTCATTCGTGTGGATCTGTCATATTTCTGCTTAGGTTGTCTGCCAGTGTGTTTTCCTTCCCTGGCAGGAATTGTGCCTGTAGTTGAATTTGCAATTCCAGTGCTGTGTTCCATAGGGTCATGGCTTGCCTTGCACAGGGGGTATGAATGAGTTCCCCCCGGTTTGTTTATGTACCACATCACTGTGGTGTTGTCTGTCCTTAATAGCTGGCCTGGATGCAGTAGGTCTTTGAAGGTCATAATAGCCTTTTGCACGGCTAGCATTTCCTTTTGGTTGATGTGAAGGTGCTACTCTTTTCGGGTCCATTTTCCCTGAACGCACTTATCTGTCATGTGTGCTCCCCAGGCATAGTCTGAGGCGTCTGTTGTGATGATTTGAGTTGCTTGAGGTACACAGAAAGGAAGACCTGTGTTTCTTTGGCAAGCTTGAGTCCACCACAAAAATTCCTTTTGAAGGCATGGAATGAGTGGTATAATTGCTTCCAAGCTGTGGCTGTGCTGAGACCATAAGTTTTTTAGGTACCATTGAAGTTTCCTCATATGCAGCTTTGCATATGGGATTAGTAGGATGCAAGATGCCATGAATCCCAGAGCCTGCAGGACTTTCCTTGCAGTTAGCCTGGTATAAGTTGCCATTTTTCTGAAATATTGAGACAGTTGCCCTTGCTTGTCTGGCGTGAGGTAGGCCATCTGGGTGGTTGTATCCAAGCTGGCACCCAGGAAAATTATTTGTTGAGAGGGTATTAGTTTTGATTTCTTTTTGTTGACTGTGTATCCCAGGAAGTTCAACAGTTTTATTACAAACGCCAGGTGCTGCAGTAGTATATCCTTGCTGTCCGCTTGGATCAGGCAGTCGTCCAGATATGAGTAGATTTGTATCCCTTGTAGTCTGCAGAAGGCAATTACTGATGCCAGGCATTTCGTAAACACTCTGGGCGCAGTAGATAAGCCAAAGGGCAATGCAGAGAATTGGTAATGGGTTGAACCTGCGAGAAATCTGAAGTATCTTCTGCAATCTTGTCTGATAGGGACATGCAGGTATGCCTCCTTGAGGTCCAATGTTACCAGCCAAGACTCCTTGCCCAGCATGGAAAGAAGCTGCTGTAATGTGAGCATCTTGAATTTTGGCACCTGTAGATATGCGTTTAGGATGGATAGGTCTAAGATAAGTCTCCAATCTTTCTTTCCTTGGTACCAGGAATAGTCTGGAATAAAACCCTTGACCCTGTATTTTGCAGGTACCTCTTGAATTGCTTTCATGTCCATGAGAGCTGAAATTTGTTTTTGTGCCTCTGCCCTTTGATTTTGTGGCAGGTTTGGCATGCCTCATTTTTGGAAGGGTGTGAAAGTGGAACCTGTAGCCTCCGTCTATAATGTCCAGAATCTATTTGTCTTTTGTAACAATATGCCAGTTTTTTGAGAATAATGTCAGTTTTCTGCCCAAAGGTGCTGCCATTAAAGCTTTGCTTTGCAGGTGTAGGGGGAAGTCATTGTGTCTGTTTTCTAAAAGACTGTGATCCATCTTCTCTGCCTCTTGGGGTTGGTGCTTGCCACTGTCTGGCTCTGAAAGATCCTTGAGGTTGCCCTCTACCCCTTGGGTGCCTGTATCAGACCCTTTGAGGCCTGTCCGAGGCTGGAAAGGACCAATTTTTTGAAGGTCAGTTTCTGCTGAAACGTGGAGGCTGTACCTGCAGGAAATCTTTCACTGTCTGCATTGATTTCGCTTTTTCCTCCATTTTCTTTAGCACCTCCTCAGCTTTAACACCAAACAATACATCTTTTTGAAGAGGTGCATCTAATAATTTATCTTTGACATGATCTGGTAAGGTTTGCTCTTTGAGCCAAGCATGCCTACATATAACAGACCCTGTAACAGCAGCTCTACATGAGGCCTCCAAAGTATCAAAACCACACGGCAAGGTATGTTTACCCACTTGCTCTGCACCATGCAACAAATCCTGCAACTCTTTTAAATCTGGTTGTTCTGGTTGTGTCATCTTGCTTTTCAGCTGAGATATCAAAAACTGTTGATACTTTAACATATGGAACTGACAGTTTAATGCCCTCACGGTTAAAGTAGCCGAGGTGTACACCTTTTTCCCCCACCTTTCTAAAGCTCTGGAATCTCTCTCTGAAGGTAATGGGTTTTTAGCAGTAGAGGCCTTAATTCCCTTGGGACCCTGTGAAATTGTTTCTGGGTTAGCAGTATGGCTTTTATATAGGAACTGGTGAGAATCAGGAACCCGGTAATACCTGTCTGGTTTAACAGGAGCTGGAGGCAAAAAATCTGGATTAAGGCTGGCTTCTTTGTACACATCATCCAATATATCAAACAGGAGGGATAGCCAGAGGCCTATGCTGGGGGAGCAAAAGAAATTCCCTGAGCCTTTTCTTGGAATCTGAGTAATTTTGGCCTTCCCAGTGAAAGTGTTCCCTCAATGTATGCAGGGTTTCCCCAAAAGAGAAGTCCTCAGGGGGGGAGACAGAGGGAATAGACTCCTCTGCATCACAGTCTTCGAATGGAACATAGGCATAATCCTGGTCCTCAGATAGTTCTGAGGTAATAGAAGCTTGTTCTGAGGAAGGGTAGTCTTCCTCTAATCTGGGCCTTTTGTCAGAGGGGGGTTGAGAACCCCTGATAAGAGTAATCAAATCCTCAGCCATTCTAAGCATCTGTTTTTTTAGGCATGGTGCCTTGAGAGGGGGGTCTGAGGAACCTGTTTTTGGTTTTCATGGCTGCTTTAGATTTAGTGAAGGCTTTAATAGAGAAGGAGGAAGGCCTGAAGACCCCTTGAGAAATGACAGGCCTGTTTAAATTCTGAGTTTCCCCGCCAGGAGTGGCGTCGGTATCTGTAGTAGGAATGGGGGCAGAGGAGCCTGCGACCTCGGGTACTGAAGACACCTGTAATGTATTGTCATCGGTACTCAGGGGCTGCGTAGGCGCCTCGCTGAGTACCAGAGAACCGGTAGTCGGCCTTAGCATGGTTTCAGTAGGTGGTGCGGACCTCGTATGTCAGTCCTTATCTTTGCGTTTTTTGCTCAAAACTGGAGTCGGAGTAAATGACGACATAATATAATTACATTTTTTGCCAAAAAAGTGAAGGGCGAACTCCGCCCGACGCTTAATAGTGCGCTTATTGAATCTAGCACAAAAACGGCAGGCTGAGACGTCGTGGTCTGGGCCTAAGCAAGGTATACAGAAAGAGTGGAAATCCTTATGCGGTATTTGCTTCCCACATGAAATGCAATTATTAACTTTGTCTGACATCGGTCTGAGGCAAGAAAAGTTTCCCCAATGGGGTACTTAGCTTTCAAGAAGACTTCGGCTGAAATACTTTCGTAAATCTCAGGAGCTGGCCGACCGGCACTTGTGAACTGCTTCTGCTTCGGGCACCGCGCGGCAAGAAAGACTGGAGAATATGGCGTCGGCTGCCTCTTTTATACCCCTGCCGCACTGACGTCAGAGAAGAAGCGACGACAACCGACGCCGGACCTAGACTTTGGAATTCGGCCGACTGAGGACCCGCCTGATGGCAGGATAACCCATCTGTTATGACTGCAGCTGTATGCACGATGAACATCGCAGTATTTGTAGACATTAAGAAAACAGACAGAAGGCAGATATTAAAAGGTACTGTTTTACAATGTTAGAGAACTTTATGTAAAACATTTTATCAGTTTATACCTCTCCAATATGATCTATATTGTAGACCTAGAATTTCATGCCTTGCAAAATATATGTCTAAAAAAAGGTTTTGTTACATTAAATTACAATCAAAATTCAAGGCCATTAAAATATAGCAACTTAACATGCTTTCTAAGACATCTGCATGCACATAAAGATTTCACATACCATCCTGGATGAGGAAATTTGTATAAAGAAAATGTTGCAATCTCCAAAGCCTTTTGGAAAGAAATGAATTAAGATTATTAAACATTAAAAAAAAAATGCAGTTCAAAATCTGTAAGAATGCAAATACTCTATCTGTAAGTAAAACCATACACAATTCACATACATTAAATGAAAAAAAGAAGCTATGTCTTACCATAACGTTCCATCTATGTTGTTTATCTTCGTTCATTCATTACTGATGGGTTATTGGTTCCGTCCTAGGAACTGAACCGGCCATATATCAAGCTCGCGTCAGCCAAAAACTCTCGAGCCAAGGTCCTACCCAGAATGCTCTGCTCCCTGTTACCTCAGATAGAGTTTGCAAGTTGATAGACAAAAGTGGAGGCTACCTCTGGTCATAACAGACCTACAATAAAAGGAGTACATGAGATCAACCAGGAACCTCAGGAGGGGGACAGAGGGTGGGGAGTAATGAATGAACGAAGATCAACACAGATGGAATCTCATGGTAAGACATAATTTCTTTATCTGATGTTGTTAATCTTTGTTCATTCCTTACTGATGGGACAGAGTTCCCAGCTACCTGTACCCCTGGGTGGCCCACATGGAAGGACATTCCTGAGCACCATGGAGCCAAAGGAAGCTCTACCTCTAGAGACCAAATCCAATTTGTAATGAAGAATAAAGGTATGAGGTTTGGCCCAAGTCACAGCTGAGCAAATATCATTGAGGGAAGCCTTAGCATGGAAAGCTGCTGAAGTTGCCATAGACCTTGTAGAATGTGCTTTCACTCTTGAGACAAGGTTACATTGTTCTTGTTTTAGATAAAGGTAACTGAATTTCTCAATCACAAAACCAATGTAACTTTTGAGACAGGATGACCTAGTCTTGGTCCAGAAAAAGACAGAAATAGTTGGTATGATTTACGGGTAGATTTTGTTCTGTCCAGATAAAATCATATTTGCCTAAGAATATCCACAGAGTGCAGGCAATACTCTCCCTTGTTAGAGTGGTTAGGAAAAAATACTGGAAGGTCAATAGATTGGTTGATAGACCACTCTGACACAACTTTTGGTAAAAAGGAAGAATTAATTCTCACTATACCCTATCCTTATGGAAGATAAGATAGGGAGGTTTGATGCACAAGGCTTGAAGTTCTGACAAGCGGCTGGCCGATGTAATTGCAATCAAAAACAAAGTTTTCCACGAGAGAAATTTTAAATCACATAAAGACGCAGGTTCAAAGAGGGGAGCTATTAGGGCTTGTTGGACCAAGGCCAAATCCCAAGGTTGTACTCGTTCTCTAAAGGGAGGTTTTAGGTGAAGAACCCACTTCAAGAAAGTTTTAGAGTCTATGTGACATGATCCAAGAGTCCTGAAAAACCAATGTGGAAATTCAAAATGGCAGCAAAATGCACATGAATAGTAGAGGCAGACACCCCAGAGTGGAATAGGTGTGATAAGTAATCCAAAACCATCGAAACTGGGGCTGACAAGGGGTCTAACTGTTTATTCGCTGCCCACAGAGAAAGCCTTTCCCATTTATTGCAATAGATTAGTCTGGTGGACGATATATGAGATGCAATAAGAATATTGCACACTGGAGATGAGAGGTTTTACTGCCTGACAATCATTGGAAGTGCAGAAACCAAGCTGTCAGGTTCAGGGTTGTTAGATTGGGGTGGGTCAGATCCTGCAGATGGGAGATCAATGTTGGGGATGGATTGAGGAGTCACGGTTGATCTAGCAAGTGAGGCCAGATGAAGGGGAACCAGACTTGTCGAGGCCAATATGGGGCAATTAGGATCACTTTGCTTTTCAACTGCCGTGCTTTCTTCAGAAACTGGGAGATGAGGGGGAGAGGAGGATAAGCATAAAGTAGAACCAAGGGCCAAGCTTGGACTAGAGTGTCTCTCGGTGACTGTCCCTAGGGGGGATCAGGGCAAAATAGTTGCTGCACTTGAAGTTGGATCGGGAGGCGAACAGATCGCAGCATGGATGGCCCCAGCGGTTGAAGATTTTTGCCGTTATCACAGGATTGAGGGACCACTCATGAGGTTGTAGAATGCACCTGCTCAATTTGTCCGCTATCACGTTGGAGCTCCCGGGAATGTGCATTGCAATTAGAAAGCGGTTGGAAGCTATCGCCCATTGCCATATTCTCAAGGCCTCTCGGCATAACGGGTAAGATCTGGTGCCCCCTTGCTTGTTGATGTACCAGACCACTGACATGTTGTCTGACTGGATCCCAATAGTCCCTGACGGAAGGATGGAATTAACTGCTTGCAATGTTAGTAGCACTGCCCTCAGTTCCAGGACATTGATATGCAAAATGGCCTCTGTTTCTGATCAGGTGCCATGGACCGAGTTTCCCTGACATAGCTCTCCCCACCCAATCAGGGAGGCTTCTGTGGTCACCATGGCTTTCGGCTGATGGGGGGGGCGAGTCCATCTGAAAAGACAAAGGATGCTGTAGGGGGTACCACTGAGTGAGAAGTAACCACTGAAGGAGCCTCATGTGGAATCTGGCTAGAGAAACAATGGTGATAGAGGCTGCCATTGACCCTAAGAGTTGGAGTATAGATATAGCCGAAGATTTGTGGTGACAGAGCAGTGGCTGAACCTGTTGCTTTATTCTTTGAAGCCTGTGGTCCGGAAGAGATGCTGTGCAATTTCACATGTCCAAAAGTACCACGATGAATTCCGAAGACTGGGCTGGGGTCGTGTTGGACTTCTCCCAGTTTATAGTAATTCCCAGGCATTGTGCTGTGAGGAGAGTGTAGTGCAGGGCTTCTTCCAGTAGACGCTTGGTGGGGGTTGTGAGGAGCCAGTCATCTAGATATGGAAACGCCTGGAATCCTTGAAGTCGCAAGTGAGTGATAACCACTGCCATGCATTTGGTGAACACTCTGGGGGGCTGTAGAGAGACCAAAGGGCAGTGCTTGAAACTGGTAGTGACTGGCTCCTATGCGGAAGCGGAGGTATCTTCTTGAGCATTTGTCCATTTTTATGAGGTAATACAAATCTTGATGATCTACAGAGCACATCCAATAGTCTTCTTCAAGAAGAGGAAGGATAGACTGAACCATGACCATCTGGAATTTCTCTGTTTTTACAAATTTGTTCAGTGTGCTGAGATCCAGAATTTGTCTCCAATTCCCTGTCTTTTTTGGCACTAAAATGAACCTTGAGTAAAAAACAGATCCTATCTGGTCTGGGGGGACCATATGGATGGCTCTTTTTTGTAGCAGCTTTTAGATTTCGTGTGCTGTTGCTTCCCTTTGACTGGGTGGAATGTCAGGTAATACTCTGGATGAGGTTGGACAAAGATGGAAGGGGATGCATTAGCCTCTGGATATTATCCGTTGTACCCAAGAGTCTGTGGTTATGTTTCGTCAGGCAGCGAGGAACAAAGAAAAATGACCCCCGACCGATTCCAGAGGTGAGTAGTTTGGCAATGCTTCAGGAGCGCTGATAAGGTTGGCCAGAGAAAGAATCTCTGGAACCTCGGTTTCACAGACCTCCTCTGCCCCGAAAGGGGCATCTTCCATTGGCGTTTCCCCCTCTGCTTCTAGGGGAGAACTCGGCACATGCGTCACGGAAAGAGCCAGGAGATTTCCTATGCTACATCTTCCCATTCCTCTGATTTCTGGAGTAGAATCATTGAGGAGTGGAGTGTCTGACACCAACGGCAGATAGGGTCTTGCCATCTTATTCACACCTTGCCAGCATATCATTAACTTTAGGGCCTAACAAAGAAGCGGCCTTGATGGGGGTATTCATGAAGGAAGCCTTTAAAGGAGTCTGCAAAGGCACATCGAGGCATGTCGCCTGGTGATACACCTGCGCCTGCCACTCTAGCCACTCCTTCCATTGCGTGAGAAATAAGACGCATGGAAGAATTGGAAATGGACTTTAGGGTGGCTATCTGAGAAGCTACGTTATCACGGACCTCATCAGAAACAGCTCTTGCCAAAGTTTCAGAGAGTTGATTGACGAGATCCTTCTGGAGCCTTGTAAAGTGTGCCAAATAGTTCAAAGACCTTACGGAGAAGGTTGATGAAGCAAACACGTTTCCCTAGTCTGTCTATTGCCTGGGACTCTGTCAGGTGGATGGACAGTTTGGCTCTCTTCTGCCAAGTCTTTCTTAGTTGCAGCCGCCACCACCATGGCATCTACTGGAAGACCTCATGACCAATGGGAATGCTCAGCTGCGGGAGATAAGATTTTATCAGGCCTCCGCGTTATCACTTCCAGGGTGTCAGGAGCCTACCATCTACAGTGGACGATGAGCTGGACAAGCTCATCGGCCGGCGAGGTAACCCAGGAGGTAGGGGGCCAGGCACGAAAGGCCTGCAGGAATACAGATTATTCTGAGGAAGGATTAGAGGACTTCTAGTCACCCCTCTAAGGATCTCGAGGATGTCACCAAAGGAACCTCATCAGAGGGTGACCGTGGCGACCCTTCCCCGTCATTAAAGTCCGTATCTTCGGTCAAAGACTCCTCAGTGGAGTTCATGTGCTTCCTCTTGCATAAAGCTTTGGGGGGTACTTCCTCAGGGGGAGGTTCGGGGTCTTCTGAGGGGGAGAAACCTGAGACCCTTGTGCCCAGTGTCCAGCAGTTGTGGCTTGTGAGAGTTGTGGCACAGAGAGGGGAGAGGACTCCGACATGTGGGGTTTGCCAGTGGAGGCAAGTGCACTCTCCATGGCCTGGAAGGCTGGCCCACCCAAGGAGGGATGGGAGCCCAAAACAGAGCACGACAACTTCAGAACCGGGGTCACACCCTGCCCCGACAAGCTCATCCCCAGACCAGGAGTCTGAAGAGGACTGTGAAGCGTGAGAGAGGGAGGATTCCTGGAGTGTGCCATAAAAAAAATATCTGCGTGGAACCAAGAATGCCCTCCCCCGTGGCACAGCCACTGGCCTGATTAGAGCCCGATGCCCAGTGTACCTAAGGCCACAAGGACGACTCAGACTCAAGTGAGATCCGCTACTGGGGTCAGAGGGAGGGAAGCTGCTGTTGGAGTAATGGGCTTCAATACTTGGGTGGAAGTCGAAGGAGGAGTGTACGTTGGAGTTTGAGGAGATATACGTTCACCTGAAGGAGGAAACGTGGATTTCAATGGTTGAGAGACCTCTGGCCACAAGCAACTGGTCAACAAGCCGCAACACATCTTGCTCAGAGAGGCTCCTGGTCGAACTCAGAGAAACCTGAGGGCGATTCTGGCCTTTCTAGAAAAGGACTATATTGGCTACCAACGAATGGATCCAAAGGAGGAGAGTACTTGGTCCTTGCTAACTCGAGAGGTGCAGAGCCTCAAACTGAGGATGTCTGCATTGAACAGAACGGTGTCGAAATAGTCTGAGCTGACGATGTCAGCGCCATACAAGTTGAAAAGGTGCCTGCACCGTAAAATCAAGTGTCTGCACCGACGGGTACGGTGCCGTCGAGGAAGGTGTCTGGACCGGAAACAATGACGGTGCCAAAAAGGACTGCACAGAAGAGCATGTCAGTGCCAAAAGTGTCTGCACCGTAGAGGACAGTAACTTCTTACTTGAGCCAAAGGGGATTGCACCAACGGTGCCATAGGAGACTGTACCTGCATGGACAGTGCTGGTAAGGGCTGCGACAGAACTGTCGGAGCCGTAAGTGTCTGCACCAGGAACTCCGTTGCCAGTGTTGATAAGGAGGATATGGCTGGAGCAAGAATCAACTGGGGCGGTGCTGTGCCTGGAGCCGAAAGGGTCACAGGTGGCAGTGCCCAAGTAGTAGTAATTTTCACTTTATGAGTAGACTCCCTGTGATCTCTAGAGGTAGAGGAAGTGAGCGACCTCGATGAGGAAGAACGCCTCTTGCAGGGTTTAGCAGGAGGGGGTGAGCCCTCCGACCCAGAGACGGCCTCACAGAAAGGAGATTTGAGAAGACCTTTCAGAATTAACTTGTTCTTTCTCTCATTAGGAGTCCTGGTAGAAAAGTTTCTGCAAATCCCACACGGGGGATCCACACTAAGGTGAGAGACATTCAAACAAAAGACACAAGTCATGGCCATCTGAAAACAGTAACTTACAGCTGCAATCCTTACACTGTTTAAAACCAGCACTACTTTTCTTATCTGACATAATGATGTGGAGAACGACAGTATCAAGAAGGAGAAGAAAGGCTACCCAAAAGGGTAAGACGAGAGAAGGAAGGATTGCCAACGATGGTAATGAAGATTTACCTCAAAGGTAAGAAAAGGGTAATAAAGTGAAATAGACTAAAGGGAGAGAGTCTTAAGGATACGATAGGGTAGGAGATTAATACAAGAAACTGTTTGAAAACTTTAAAGTAGAAACGATATACAAACTTTCAAAAAATTATTCACTTAGCTGAAGAGACTGGCTTGACACGGCTGTACAGTAACGTGGCAAACGAGATCTGGGGTACCAGGGAGCAGAGCATTCTGGGTAGGACCTTGGCATCAGAGTTTTTAGCTGACGCAAACTTGATACATGGCTAGCTCGGTTCCGAGGACAGAACTGATAACCCATCATTAACAAATGAACGAAGATTAACAACATCCGATCTAATGTTTTCCTCTACATGAAGTAGAATGCACCTACATTAAACCAAAAGTGGAAAATACAGCTGAAGGTACTCAGCTGGGTCTCACACATCATCAAATAGGAAATTATATTATTTGATGACTTAAACATGCCCTGAAAGAAAACAAATGAGCAGTATATTCAGACAAGTTTTCAACTTAAAGCACTGTCAGTCCCAGCCCACATTAACAGACATGGGAGAGAAGTCCTGAACTAAAAGGGACAGCAGAGAAGCAACCAGCAGCTACACTAGCCTCAGGTTCATAATACTGAAAATAACCAGCATTTCCCATTCCTGAATGTTGGTTTGAACAGCAGATAAAATGCCTTAGTTTTGGTTAAAATCATGTGACCAACAAAATGCTTCACTGCTCAGCTCCTCGCTTTAGAAAGCGAGCACAATTAGTATCACAGACAAGCAAATGTGGAAAAAAATGGATCACGATAAACATGTGTCAACATACCAAATACTCAATTACTGTCTTAATTTCTACTTGCCAGCTACCTCATTTTATTAACCAAATGTCTTTAATTAAAGAGTTTATTACTTTCTTGGGTACTTGAGTCCACCCTATGCACCAATATAAACAGCATTCAAAAAATCTTCTCAGAAATTAAGTCTGTCTTTACTTGTACATATCAATGTTTTTTTTTTCTTTATTCAGGCACTGTTGCTTCCATTACACAGTCATGCAATATAATTGTACTACATGATTTTTATATGTCAATGATTGCATTTTCTTCTTATATCACTGCTTCTGTTTACCAGTGACATACAATGTAACTGTACAATCTTGTTTTTCTATCCAAGTGATTTTACTCTATTTGCATGTATCTTTGTGGAACTTTTCTCCCCTGGCCTCTAGTGAAAATGGGCTCTTTTCAGGCTCAGTGGACTTTCCCTGTTAAATGCAATAAATAAATAAATAATAATAAATACATTTAATTACTATTGCTGCAGGTGTCTACAATGCAGTAATTACGGCTGCTACATTTATCAACAATGCAAGCCAATATTTAGCACTTATAAACTAAACCAATATTCAGCACTTACAAACTGAACCTGGCAGTGAAATAATTTGTTTCAATGGAACCTTGAAACGGATTCAAAACATTCCTGAGAGCCCAGGGGGGGCATTCCATGTGCAGTTTTATTTTTCTGAAAAAGTAAAGGATATCTATGGGAAAGAACACTTTGATGACATTAGATCTTTTGAGACTGCTTGCTAATAACTACTTAGAATACTTTGGGGTCTTGCCTACCTTACCTGGCATCAATCATAGGCAGAAATGTTATCAACAGTAGCTCAGCACATAAGAAGAGAACCCATCCTGCAGCAACATTCATTTGAACCCTGGTTGGTGTGCAAAGAACCCGCAAAGTTAGCAAAAAGCTTTCTTTAGTCTGAACCCCTTAAATTTTCACAGAGGCTTCTGTTTAGCATTTATTCCCATTTAAACAATAACTACATTTAAATACAAGAAATTAACAGTGTAATATACAATAAATAAAAAAAAAATTGAAAACTACACACATCTATAATGGGGGGAGGGGGAGCAACTTCACTGCTTCAGTGACCACTTATCAATTATCTACTGTTATGCATGTATTGTCTGCACATAACTAGATATTTTTCTTGGTAAAGCTCTAATCGTAAAAGTAAAATATAGCATCTGGTATATTCAGTAGTACTACCATACCATACCCTTGGGAGGCAGGAACCCCTAAACTGCAGCCATGCTAAAACATTTCCTATCTCTGGCCTACACATCAGCTTCTGTTTTTGTAAAGTGTGGGTGAAGACCATGTTTCAACTTCTGACGTATGTTGTGTCAATGGATTCCAATGAAATCATGTGCTGTCCTAATTACAATGTACTTTTACTGTGCCTTGAACAGGTTTACATTATTTGGCACAGTAAAATAAAATGCAATTTACCAACCTTTTAGAATATCTATCTATTGCAATTCCTTCCTTCCCTTTTCCAAAAAGGCAATCAGTCTTTCGGAGATTAATCCCGGTCAACAATCTTTGCTATCTGTAAAATCCATCTGATGCTCTCTCCATTGGTTTAATAATCTACAAGGAACACTGGCAACTGAATGGAAAGATGGATTGGGTTTCAATTACACCCTTTCAGTATAAAATGCTATGGACTGAGGGGCAATAAGAAAGGCATACATTAAAATCGGGTTCCACCAAAATAATGTGGCATCTGTTTTCCAAACTGTCTGATGAGCTATCAAGGAGTAGAATGCTGGACTTAACAGTTAAGGGCAGTAAACAGTATCACTCCTGAAAAGCCCCACGTTTAACCTTACATTGAATTGAGAGACTAATTTACTTCTCCCCTCCAAGTTTCTCCAAATAACTAACAAACTTACTAATTAAACTAAGCAAGCATATATTAATGTATTACACAGTAAGAAACCTGCAGTACGACACTGAAAAACCAGCACTTAGTTACACTCTGGTGCTATTTCTCAATGTTCACAGCAAGTAAGAATCATATGTCATGTACTACAGCACTATTTCGATGAAAGAGAATGCTTTTATCCTTCTGGCTTATCCTTACTACCCCCATCAATGGCATGTAAGGTCAGTGTAGTCTGTGACCTAGCACTGAAACACTGCCCATTGTGGACGATCTTCCTATACTGTCCCATCACCATGCCTAATTAGAGCCACGTGCTCCGTGGGGAGCTACTGCTAGAGAGGACCAAGTTTGGTATGACCACTCTTGTCTACCTCCTCATTCCCAGATATCTTCTGAAGTGAAGTTCACTGCTGGAACACAGGTAAGCACACCTTCAAAGAGCGACTCTCCCCTCTGCACAATCAGGATAACATTTTTTTTTTTTTTTTTTAACATTTTACTGCCTCTCTCACACTCTCCAATATTAGTTTCAAGATGAGAACTGATTAAAGCATCTAAAGTTGTTCAAAGTGACAGACTTAACATATCATCTTGTAAGCCACATTTTTAAGTTTCTTACAACAAAATTCTAACTTGCTTAAACAGTTGATTTTACCATGGAGGAAATTTTTTTTTAGACATGCAATACCATAATGAGCAGGAGTTAATACACTTACCAGCAAAAGTAGTGTCAGCAGACCATCAAATATATTGCTTCTGTAGGATATATAGCCTCTGAGTCCAACAGAAAGTATCTTGAGCAGCATTTCCAGCACGTAATACAAGATGAAGAAACAGTTTAAAGCCTTGTTAACAAAAAATAAATAAAAGTTCAGTTAAACACACTGCACATGAATACACTTAGTAAACAGCTTACTATACATTACTGTCCTGGTATGCATTTCATTTGTTAACCAAGTAACTGGCCATTATGGACAATGCAAAGGCAAATACAATATTATATGTGAACACTTTGCAGAAAATTAGCACATTTTTGGTAGGTGAAAGGAAACCAGTGTGCCAACATTAGACCCATGAAAACAGAGGGAGAATGTGCAAACTCCTGGCGTTGGGACGATAACCACAAAACTAACGTTTTGTCTTGTGCACTAAAAATAACCATGACTTTAGTATGTACAATGAATATACAGCAGCAATAAAATGTATGATTAATTTCCTTTTTTAATGTCATGTTTAAAAACTTTTTCTTAAATAAAAAAAGTGCCAGATGCAGAGAGGGGTTCAAGGTAGTATACCTGTGCTACAAAGATTATGAAGTAATGACTGGGGTCAGCAGTAAGGTCACACAGAAAAGTATGACTGGTAGGAGGATGGAAAAAGATGATGTCCGGTACAGGCTCCATTCTTAGCTTAGAAGGGATAGCAGTTCTGAAAGCTGGATTGTAAACTGTAGTTCAAGGGCTGCACTATTAAAATAAGCCAAAAGGAGAAAGTCACAGAACAGGAACAGAATGCAGAAGGGAGAAGTTAAAAAAGTCACAGAAAACAGACATGCAAGTAACAGCTGTTTAAAAGTGCAGCATGAGGATTCTGGGTAGAAAAATGGGGAAACTGCAAACAGTGATGCAGAAGGGTGCTGCTATAACTTCTGGTATTATATTAAAATGAACTAGTGACAAAAGGATGAGGGGGACAAGAAGATGGCTGCCATTTTCCTGTATATGTGAATCTGGACAGGGTGTGGTATTAGTCCAATACTAAACATGACTACTATTTTTGACAGGTTCAGATGTAGCTGTTTGTGTTATGTACGAGCCTTAACTGTGTAGCTCTTAAAGTATCCCTTCAAATCTATTAATCCTAAACCACTTTGCTGTATGTGAAGACTCAACTTACCCCCCACTTAACTGCTCTCCTCCTCTTCTAAATAAATTCCCTCAGCTCTGTCTTTCACAACTTCTTGTTAGCCAACAAAAATATGCATAACCCATATCTAAAAATAAGGGAACTGAAACATTTTTACTGCTTGTACCCTATTATTTATATCCATAATCAAGAGACTCCAGCTTTTCCAATGTTTGTATTACCCTTCAGTCAGTTCCCATATATCCACAGCTGCCATAACAGAATCCATTTGTAATCCATAGAACTAAACACTTCCTATTGTATCCCCACAACCTTGGTATTGCTGAACTAATTCATGCATGGGTGCAAGG
The DNA here is from genome assembly GCF_019279795.1 of Protopterus annectens. Classification (NCBI taxonomy): domain Eukaryota; kingdom Metazoa; phylum Chordata; order Ceratodontiformes; family Protopteridae; genus Protopterus; species Protopterus annectens. The sequence goes on from NC_056743.1 coordinate 96,633,200, forward strand.
TTTACCTCTGCAGCCTTAGTTTCATTTTTGTTCATTTTATTTCCCGAAAAATATGTGAAACCATCTCAGAATGTTTCACAACACTGAAATTCCCTTTTCTGATCTGTCAAGTACAAAACAATTTGCAAATAAAGCTACCTTTTCTTGATTATCATACCAATTATATCCTTGAATTTGAGTGCCTTAGTTTATTTGCCAATGGCTCCAAATATGAAGCACTTAAAGGGAAAACAGAACATTACTGCCAGGTTTCTCTGTTCAAACAAGGTTTATTGCAGAGGAACCCTCCCAACTTGTCTTGCCACCAAGTGAAATCAAAGAACTTTCACTGCCCACCACTGTGTCCAAAAACATCACAGAAGCCCCTACAGTAGAAAGAGCAGCAGGGGCATAACATCCTAGCCTAGACAATCAGCAGTAAGAATATGTGAAAATGATAAACATACCAAGTCAATGAGGTACAGGATCATATGAAGTTACTAGGCCATTGCCCTAAGGCCCTTACAAGCCTAGCCAAAAATGTAGCCCATGTTCTGACAAGTCAGCACTCTATGCCCCTTGTCCAGCAGAGACACAGGTGGAATCCCAGGGTGTATTTTCTGTTCCCCGTCCAGTTATCCAGGTTGCACTTAAATAGGGTTAATGAGGAACTCTGCTTGACGTGGAGAGGAAAGTCTATTCTACAGAAGGGGGCGTTTCTGGGACACAAATCTGTCCCACAAACAAGTTGTATTGATGTCAGAGCAGGTTGAGGTTGCGTGTGTGGGTTACTTGAGTGGAGCTCGACTTGCAGATTGAGGTTGCGTGTGTGGGTTACTTGAGTGGAGCTCGACTTGCAGATATGCAGCAGTCCCATCAAGGGGGGGGGGGGTGTCTGAGATTGCTTTATATGCCAGACAGAAGTCACCTCTGAGGAGTCTGTATGAGATTGAGTAGAGGGACAGAGCTGATAACCTATCTGTGTAGGGTAGATATTTGAGGCCCTGGACTCTCCTGGTGGGGAACTTCTGTGGTCTCTCCAGTTGCTGCATGTGTTTTGTGAGGTGCATGCCGAAAGGGGGGTCTTATAAGGGAAGAATACAGGGATGTTATGACCTCCTTGTCCCTGGATGAGATACCCTTCCTAATGAGGTGGGCCATGTAGAAAGCTTTCCGTACAACAGAAGAAATCTCTCGCTCTCTCTTTCGTCTTTTCCCGGTTACGGGTAGCCACAGTGGATCACCTTGTCCGCTCACGATTGTCAGTTGAGTTGCCAGCCCGGCGCCCAACCTTCTGCAGAAGGCACTCAAAAGTCAGTTAGATATCAACCTGGGTTCCCAAGTCCCTCATGACTGATTGCGTACTTAGGACCTTATTATTAATGTGATAATTTGTGGGGATGTCACTTCTCCCCAAAGGGGATGATGATGATGCATTTTCTGGCATTCACTTTGAGGCCATGTTTCTGGCACCAGTCATTTGTTTGGCCAAGACCCTCTTGGAGGATGTCCACATCACTAGGGGCCAACTTGCAGTCATCTACTAACTTGGTCAGCCACAGCCCATTGGTTCTTGCCTTCACTTCAGAAAAGTACATCCCATATAACAGAGGCCCCACGACCAATCCCTGGGGTACACCGCTCGTTACAGGTCTACTGCTTGAGGTGGCTTCCTCTATTTTGACTAGGTGGGTTCCATCAGTGAGCCAGTCTGCTACCCATCTGGTAACATATGGTTTGATGCCTAGTTGAGAGAGTGCATCTATTATACCCAAGTGGGGAATAGTATTGAAGGCTTTTGGCCAGGTCAAGTTGGCGGTGTGCACAGTCTTCCTCTTGTCCATAGATTTGGTGACTGTCTCAAAGAAGTCAACAAAATTTAAGAGGCATGACATCCCCTTGAAACCAAAATGTGTGGAATCAAGTGCTTGGACGTTGCCAAAGTCCTTGTTAATGAGGTCCATGATGATATGTTCCATGGTCTTGAAAATCAGGCTAGTTAGGCTGATGGGTCTATAATTTTCTGGATCGGTGGATGTTTCATCTTTGTACAAAGGGATGACAGTAGCTGCCCTCCACTTGGCTGAGATGAAGCTAGTACTCAGACTTTGGTTGCATAGGGTGGCTAATGGTGCCACAAGTTCCTGCCTGAGTTCATGTAGGATGCAGCCTGGGATGTTATCGGGTCTCATGGAGCCTGTATTTTTTGCCTTTGAGAGGGCAGTGATGACTTGCTCCTTAGAGATAAGGGGATGGGGACACATGCTGGGGATGTCTTGATTTAATGATGGGGGGGACAGAGGGGTGAAGTTTTCTCTGAACTTGTCAGCAGGTTCGCTAAATCTACAGTGTTTATGTGGTGTCCTTCACCACCGGTTCTGAACAGATCTGAGTGCTTCCTTTCAGATTACTGACATATGTGAAGAAGGCCTTATGACCGTCTTTAGTAGATGTGGTCAGTTTGTACTCGAAGTTTGCATTGGAGGAGTTCACTAGTGTTCTTATTTTCTTGTTCAGGTTAAGGAGAGATTGCTTCCAATTAGGCACCTGCTCCTTCTTTGTCTTGGACAGCAATTTTTTTCCTTTTATTATAGAGTTTATTTATTGCAGATGTCCACCAGACAGGTTTACTCTTCCTGGTGGGAGGATGGCATAAACAGTGTTAAGCAGCAGAAACAAACAGGTGGGTTTGGGATCTAGGCATGTTCTCCTGGTAACACACATGACATGCCAGTATGGGGTGCCTATACCTTTCTCCATAATGAGAGGTTATAAGGAAAATAAATGCAAAATTGGAGTGGAAGAGATAATAAATGCACACAATCTATTAGTGGAAAGTACAAAATACAAATGTCTTGATGATTGCCTCCCATATGTTCTAGTAAACACTTCATCTCCTACACTCCCATCTTTCTTTTGCAGTGTAATTCATTATACAGCACTCCATAATATACATATATTAACAACTAAAAGAAAATACTTTACAAAAAATTAATAAATGTACTTTAAAGTCTTACTCCTAAAATGTAATCATCACGGTCGGAAATGGCCTTGTCAGCATCGAGTACCAAAGTAACCTAAAAGAAAAAAATTAATGTGCAGATTATAATATGGCTTTCTAAAGTATACTTCGCTCTAGCACATAAAATAAGAATGTAGAATCACGTTATTTACATTACTAAAATTATATACTGAATGTTATTACATACACACTGTAATTTATGTTTTGACAATGCAAAAAAGCAGAATATACACACAAGTAAGATGTAGTAGTGGATGATTTTAAAGATTATGATTTTGCAGCTAGTTCATTAATCTTCTTCTTCTTTCGGCTTTATCCCGGTTAGGGGTCGCCACAGCGGATCACCTGTCCGCACATTGAATGGCAGTGGAGTTTTACGGTGTCGAGTTGCCAGCCCGGCGCCCAACCTTCCACAGAAGGCACACTCACACGCACACCTAGGGCCAATTTAGAGTGTCCAATCCACCTGCAGCATGTCTTTGGGATGTGGGAGGAAACCGGAGCACCCGGAGGAAACCCACGTGACCACAGGGAGGACATGCAGACTCCACACAGAAGGCACCCCAGCCGAGGATCGAACCGGAGAACCTCCTGCTGTGAGGCGGCAATGCTAACCACTGCACCACCGTGGCCGCCCTGCAGCTAGTTCATTAATCATTTGTTCTAAAAGTTTCAATGATTGCCAATTGCAAACTTTTTTCCCATAAACCTGAAACCAACCATGCAAATTCTGGCACAGAACAGCAAGTACCCAAATCTCCACCATCTTTCCTCTAGTTAATTTTCAAAGCTCTGCCCACAGTGGTGAGAGTTTAACCATACTTTATATATTTGTTTTCTGAATGAACTGTACAAGTAGGGCTACCACCTGTCCCACTTTGCGAGGGACAGTCCCTCTTTGGGCAGTTGTGTCCTGCATAAAAATTGAAAAAATGGCAAATGTCCTGAGATATTAGGACAAACATATTTCCTATATTTAATGTAATAGTCGCATAAAACCGTTATTCTGTTTCTGAAACACCTAAATGTTATAAGAAACAGAATAAGCAACTAAAATGCTACAAGAATAAGCATTTATGTAGGCAAAAAAGTGAAGTTCTTTCCTTTGTACTGGCTGTGGGTATGTTTTGCCTTGCAAAATCTGACGTTTGTACAAAAAATGTCCCACTTTGCGCATTTGAAAAGGTGCCAACCCTATGTACAAGTGGACTACAGCCCATTTACAGTACAGCCTCAAGCAAAACTCCACAAAGTAGCAATACATTTTAAGCTAACAATCAAAGCTGAAAACACTAACACTTAGTAAGCTGTACTGCAGTTTGTTACAATAGCAGGGTCTGGAAGAGTCCCTACTGCAATAAACACTTCATACAATTCTGACCTCACAGGCACTCCAGCAGTACATCATGGACCAAGAAATGAGTACTCTTGCTGGTAGTGGGTGGGTTGAATGGAAAATTGCAGGAAGAATCAACTAAGAATATCCTAAGAATACATCCCACAAAGGATACCCTCACTCAAAGTACCCAATCAGAAATGGACTAACTACAGGAGGAGAGTACCAAGTAGCTGTACTGCAAAGCTTCTTTTCTGCCCTTTTGTACAGAGGAGGCAGCAGACCACAGATGTTCAGTTGCTCTAATGGAATAGTCTACAAGGGCATACCACATTTATCATGCCTGAAGGAGATGCAGTTCCAAGTTAAATAAGGAAGACAGGTACAAGAAGGGATCCCAAAGCAATCCACGCCAGGGCAAGATGCAGAATAAAATCACAACTATAGTGTGAATGCTTATAAACTCAGTATCCTGCTTTGAGCATAAACTGCTTTTAAATGAGAGAGGTCAAGAACTGTGTTGTGCCCCCCAGAAAGAAGCAAACTAAGGAATCCTTCTAAAGGTACCTGGTGCTGACTTAGCAACACCAGAGTTCAACTGGGATGTATGAAGCTCCTCAAATTCACTTTTCCATTCCTGAGAAAAAAAATGGCAAACTGTTTAACATCTGATGCAATATCACTTGGGCAACAAATTCTAGATTAGCATGGAAAGGCAGCCTATCTTTGTGGAAGATCAAATGCAATTCATAAGTTATGTCCATGGCTCAAGCAGGCAATGGACAGAAGAAACTGTTACTAAAAACAGCATGTGATAAGAATTTAAAATTCTACCTAAGGTGCTGGTTCAAAGCACAGAGTATGTTTCCATTACACCATGTACCAAAGAGCAACAACTTTGACAACGAGGGGAGATGCATAACAACATTTCCGGAAAGGAATGCGGGACTGTCATGAGAATGTACAACAGTCATTAAGCTCTTACTACAGAATGAAAATGGCATCTAACTTAACATTTTTTATGTTAAAACAGAAGATGAGTCACATCAGCCTTTGAATTAGTCTAGAAATAGTTCTAGGTAAAATGGGGCAGATTCTAAGGAATTAGTTCTGGTGAAAACTGGACAGGTTCTAAGGAATTCAAGAGGACATATTTTCAAGAGGTATTTCTATTTTAGACAAAGTTTTCTGAATTGAATTTAAAACCTGTAACACAGGTTCATAGGTAGGTAACTAGGCTATCAGCCCTGGGGCCTATACAAGCCCAGCCAAAAGGGTACCCTGGCTTTTGCCACCCAAGAAAATTATTTTCCTGTGCCACTGTCGAGCAGAGGCACAGAGGTGATCCCCGGGGTGAATTTCCTTTCCCATCCAATCATCAAGATTTTCCTTGAAGAGTGCTAATGAGGAGCTCTGCTTGATATAGATAGGTAGTTTATTCCAGAGTATGGGAAGTCTCTGGGACAGGAATCTATCCCTCTGGCATGTTCTGTTTATTGTGGCGCCAAGGTTTAGGTCCCTAGAGCATGTAGCTCAGAGGAATTGGGATTTCTTTAAGTGGAGCATGTCCAACAGCTCTGGGTTTGACATAGCTCTCTATGTTAGGCAGAGATCACCTCTGAGTAGGCGATATACGACGGAGTAAAGCTGGAGTTTTTTGAGACAGTCTGCGTAGGGCATCTGTTTGAGGCTGGTAATCCTCTTTGTGAGGTATTTCTGCGGCCTTTCCAGTTGTTGTAGATGTCTTGTGAGGTACATATCAAAAGGGGCATTGTACTCTATAATGGGTCTAATGAGTGATGAGTAGAGGGGAACAATGACCTCTTTTTTTCTGGATGAGAAACCTTTTGTGATGGTGTGCCATGTAGAAAGAATTCTGGACTACTGTGGCGATATGATTATCAAAGGAGAGACTACTGTCCACCTGTATCCCAAGGTCTCTTATCACACTTTCGGTGTTAAATATACTACCGCCTTTGTTGTAGTTCATGGGTACAGAGTTTTTACCAAAGGGGATGACAATGCACTTTTTGGCATTAAGCTTGAGGCCATGGCTTTGACACCAGGCATCTGTCTCAGTGAGGCCCTTTTGTAGAATGTCCACATCATTAGGAGTTTCGATTATGGCTCCTAGTTTGCAGTCATCTGTGAACTTCATTAGCCAAAGACCTTCTGTGTTAGCCTGTACTTCAGAGAAGTAGATACCAAACAGGAGAGGACCCAGGACTGAACCCTGTGGTACTCCACTTGTCAAGGTCTGAAGTCGGATTTGGAGTCTGCTACTTTCACAGTGTGGGTTCTGTCAGTGAGCCAGTTGGCAACCCATCTTGTGACATAGGGATTTGTACCTAGTTTAGTGAGTTTATCTATAAATTACAGAGTGGGGGATGGTGTCAAAAGCCTTGGCAAGATCTAGATAGACTGTGTGAACCACCTTACCCTTGTCTACGGCTTTGGTGACCACTTCAAAAAAGTCCATCAGGTTTAGGAAACATGATCTGCCTTTTACAAATGCAAACTGGGTGGGTTCCAGAGTTTGGAGATTACCAATGTCTTTGTTTAGAAGTTCCATGGCCTTGCAGACCAGGCTAGTCAGGCTAATGGGGTGGTAATTCCCGGGGTCCGTGGTGGCTCCCCCCTTGTGGAGTGGGATAACAGTCTCTGTGCACCACTCAGCAGGCACAAAGCCTGAGGTGAAGCTATGATTGAACATGGTACTTAGGTGGGGTGCCAGTTCGTTTTGTAGTTTGTGTAGAATGCAGCCTGGGATGTTGTCTGGTCCCATGGATGCTGTGTTCTTGGCTTTGGAGAGTGTGGTTTTTACCTGTGCAGCCATGATTACAGGAACTTTGCATTCTTCCGGTATACAGATGGGCTCTTTAGGGGGTGAGGGGGGGGGGTAAAGTTAGCACTGAAACTATCTGCCAGGATGTTGGCAATATCAGTTTGGTCTGTATATTTAGTGCCATTGTGCTGCAATTCAGAGCAGATCTGAGTGTTACCATTGAGATTCCTGACATAGCTATAGAATGCTTTGTGGTTGTCTTTAGAATCAGTGCCGATTTTGTTTTCCTAACTAGCTTTGGAGGATTTTATCAGGGATCGCAGCTTCTTAATGAGGCTGACCAGGGAGCTCCTCCACTCATGGGATTTTACTCTCTTTTGCAACAGTTTCTTCCTTCTGTTGTACAGTTTTGTTTATGGCAGGGGACAACCAGATTGGCTTCTTTTTTTGGAGGATAGCATCTTGGTTCTGTTTGGGATAGCACGATCCATGCACTCATGTAAGTGCTTATAAAGTGCAACTGTGTAGGATTCAGTAGTCGTAACTGTATTGTCCATCTGCATGGGTGTCATGAAGTTCACCACTTCTGTCTTAAGAAGCATGAAGTTGGCTTTGGAGAAATATTTTACCATGGTTTCCTTAATGGGGGGTGGGGGCAGGATGTGGATATCTAGGGTAATTAGCTTATGGTCAGATCAGACCAATGTAGCATTGACTTAAGGTGTGAAACACCGGTCACTCATTTTGGTAATGACTAGATCTAGGATATTGTTGCCCCTGGTGGAGGTGTGGATAAGTTGATCCAGGGCATTGGAGTTTATGAATTCCAGAAAGCGTTGAGCGAAGGAGTTGGTACATGAGTAGTTTTCCCAGTTAATGGTGGGGTAGTTGAAATCGCCCATTATTAGGGTGTTTGGTTGAACCCCAATATTTTCCAGTACATCAAGAAAAGAAGAGTGGGAATCCTGGGACATGGTGGGTGATCTGTAGCAAGCTACAATTTGGATTGCAGTTTTGCCCAGAGTTAGTTGCACTTGGATAACCTCAGCTGCATTATGTTGAGCAACTAGTCTGGAGATGTGGATATCCTTAATGAATATGGACACACCTCTGCCTTTGGTGTTCCGGTTCAGGTTACATGGCCGAAAAGTGTGGTATGAGTTGCATCACCCTCAGTTTTTGCTTGCTTGTTCCTGTTACAGTGGTGAATTTGTTATTTGAACCTTGCCTAAAAAAGGCACTATAGGGGCAGCAAGAACTTTAGTCAGTATCCAGAATCCCAGGGGTGACAGGTGCAGGCCATCTCTTGCAAAGCATCGTGGTCTGTCGACCATGTCATCCCAAGCAGATACTGGATCCCCTTTAGAATGGTGCCAGAAGCTTATCCAATTGTTGAAGTCAATAATTTTGTCCTTGTACTGCGGCATCATTCTGGGTGATGGCAGAATGCTACTCAGGGCTAGGGTCATACCTGCCTGGGCTACAAGATCAGAGAGCTCTTCCATGTCTCTTTTCATGTAGTCCAGGGAGGCACTTCTCAGGTCATTCACACCAACATGAATAATGACAGAGTCATATTTGTATTGTTGTTGAGTGACCTGAGTGCGTGGGTTATGTGGCAGATCCTGGCACCCAACAGGCAGCTGACAGTAACCTTCTCCTTGTTTAGCCTGGTGAGTGGGACATCAATGTGCCTGGCTATAGAGTCACCTATGACTAGTGTGTTGGGTATGTTGTTTTGCCTTATTGGCTGTGGTTGAGTGACACACTGAGTCTGTGGGCTGTGTGTCATTGGGATTATTATGGAGAGCCTCCGCGAATGTTTTTGTGTTTCTATGTTTGGATTTTGATGGTGTAGATTTAGTGAGACTATGTGATGAGTGCGGTGCAAGTGTTTACCTTCTCCTCTCTACTGTCAAGTTCAATCTTGGTTGGAGAGACCTTTACGTCCAGTTTGGCTAGATAAGTGCATCTCTCACAGGTGGTAGTGTTGGGTGGCAGGAGGAGAGGGTTGTATGTGTACATGAGGCAATTTCTACATTGCCCCAAGATGCCCAGATTCATCAAATAGACAGGAGAGAACACTGGGAGCTGACCCTTGGACATGCCTGAATAAAAAACTATTTTCCTCTAGATAAGTGAGGAAAGTGAGTACAAGAGCTGTTTTTCTCTAAGCAAGTGAGGAAGTACCAAAACTGTTTTCCTCTAGGTAATGAGGAAGGTCGAGTGCTGTAGTAATTAGTAGGTTATTTAGTGCTTACAAGTTATGAATAAGTGCTGATCACGAATAAGCAAATTCAAGTGCTAAAACTAAGAATCTGTATCTGGACTAAACTAGTTACAGGAAAGGGGGGGGAAACAAGTGCAAATGCGGACTTTTAAATCAGAAAGTTGAGAGAGATGGAAAAACTGCCCAAACGGCCAATAACTACAATTTCTGAGCCAGAACCACTCATGTGGTAGATAGGTTACCTAGTGCTTACTACTCCCACTGATAAGCTAGAAGGCTTCCCTCCAACACAGAGAGCTTGGGGGGGGGGGGCTCAGAAGCTTACATACAGTCATGGATGCAGCAAATCTGAATCTGGACTACACTAGTTACAGGAAAGGTATTTTTATACATATATATATATATATATATACAGAAAAGTAGCTAAAACAGCAGTAAAAATTCAAATGCAGTGCAAGCTAGCACACAAGTATGTGGCAATGTTAGACAAAACTGTTTAAAAAATGCAATTAAATTAAAAATGACTAAAAACAAGTGCAGGAGGAGTCTAAAGGTAGAATGAGGTAAAGATATGGGACTGGAGGGAGTGTCCCAGATCAAATCTACAGTTCTACAGGTGAAGAAAAGTCAGGGACTCTGGCTAGATCAGAAGTTTAAAAGTTGTGCAAGAAGCTGTCACTGGTTACCATCAAAGGTTTTGAAACTATGCACACTGTTGTAGGGAATGAAGACTGAGGTAAAACGTGCAAGATAAATGGCGGAAGTATCTGTGAAGATAGGAATATTGAAATCAAGTTACAAAGATGACTGGGGAAATCCATACACTAAGGCTGCTTGTGACATTCGGGGGCTCTCAGTGTGAGAGTATTTGAAAACAGGCCTTACTGAGTAGTGCCATATAAAAGTGGAACACTATGCAACATACAGCAGCAGTACTGGCCATATACTCAGGAACATGTTAAGTGATTCCCTATCCATCTAGAATCAGACCGGTAGGGATGCACTAACAGGATGGGCCATAAACAAAGGAACCTTTTACAAGTATTTCCCTGAATGTCTAGAATAAGGGTACCATCTGCAGCATTCTGTACTGCTTAGACATGTAAATAAAATCTGTGAATGATTATCCATGAACTCTAAAGACATGACTGACTACTCTCTGGTATGGTATCTGTACATGAGGGGACAAATATCTCCAGATTAAAAAACCTCCCAGTGTACTTGTATGAATTAATGTTACAGAAATTACTTGCACATCGGGCTATCAAATACACACATCTTTTTCATATCACAGGAAAGGTTTCACCGTATTCTCCTTCATGGAGCAGACTACAGTCAAGCTCATCGACTGCTTGATGATAAACTCTACTGAAGAACAGGTAATCAAACTAATGAATACCCAAGAAAACTACTGTGTGATCTAAAACATTACCAAGGGAAAGCCGATCAGATTCTAAAATTGTGGTCTGGACTACTGGAGCAAGAATTTAGAAACATGTCGCCTGAATGCCCGTATGACACTATAACCAAAACCTATCAAAATATTACTGGGAAGCATAGCTTGCCTTAAAAAGACCCTTTGGGTCAACAGCCAATTCTACTATGATACTAACAATCTGGATAGAAGACCGAGACACATTACCTTAAGTAAGGTCTGCAGGCTTAGGGAAATAATACTGCAATATACATGGAATAGTAGCTGGACAACCAGTTAAATATTACCCAAGCCATTTCATCAAGACAATTTTGTCAAATTTAAGTTGACTGACTGTTACACTAAATAAAAGACCATCTGGATAAATGAATCCTTGCAGTATTTGAACAAGTCTGTGACTTTGGTGTTTAACTTGAGGTCTGGGTGGGGGGCAGATATTTACAGTCGAGGTGAAGTTTAGGGTTAGCAATAGATTATGGATCGATTTGTTGTTAAAAGGTATGGTGCTCTGTGTCATATAGAAAGGGCTGTGTGCAACACTAGAAAATGTAATTATGAATACATCTGTGGGCTTTACACTTTGTAGCTTTAGTTCAAGGAAACAATGGTATGTTTCCACTACATAAACTGGATGTTAAACTACCCTTTATTGTTCATTTCATCAGTATCATGTAATGACTGCAACAGTGAAACATGAAGAACATCAATACAGACAAAGTTATTCCAAACAATGACATTGATCTGTATACATTCACTGTAATGTCAGTCATTAAGTGACAATTAGTGGTGCTATGCACAGCAGTTCCCAGCTTTGTACTGTATTTTCACAATATAAACCATGTCTGTCAACTTAAATTATATTACATTACACATAACCCTTACCCTTGGGAAAAGAAATATCAAAACAGAAAAACTAACTCAAATACTGAATGGTATTTGTCACACAAAATAGTTTAAAATTTATTGTAATGGATGGATCCTTCAACCTATTAAACATGAATTTTCAATTAATAAAACATGTAATCTTTTTCAGATCCACATTTTGATACTAGTAAAATCTATGCAGTTAGCACCAACACCCAAAAAAATGACCCCATTACATGCCTCTTATACATTCCTTTCTTTCCCTCTTATTTTTAAATCTTTTCAAGAATGAGCTATTCTCTAATCTACATTCAGTTATCCTGATACAATTTCAATGGACAGTGTTGATCCATATTAACACATTCAGCATTTCTTTCCAACCTTCCTATAGAGTATCAGTGTACAGAAAAACGCACAGCCAGTTGCCCTAAGAATCTACAGCTGTCATTCCACATTACAGTCTACTCCACCACTCCCATCTAATATCTGTAGTATTCTCTTTTAAAAAGTACAGTTGTGTACACTCATAAATGTAGATGTTTGAGTGTATTCACTGTTGCAGTTATCACCTGTGGGTTATCCCTGCTGTGGTAGCCATTGGCTGGCCCGAATACCAGAGTCGATGTTTTTCTGCGTCGGCTGCTGTCGCTTGCTGGCTGACGTCAGGTAATCAGTGCTATAAAGTAAGGCAGCCGATGCCATTACATCAGTTTTTCTTGCCCTAACCAGTCAGAGGCCCAAGTAAATATAGTAAAGTGGTCCTGGTGGCTAAAAGCCACCATTAGAAACTTATGTCTCCCTAAAGAAGGAAGATAGAAGGGGGAAGGAGGGTGGGAAACCAGGACTGCAACAGTGAATACACTCAAACATGCATGTCTTCTAATGACAGATCTTGACACTGCTGCCCTGCTTAAGGCTTCTAGGGTGTCATATCCGCAGTGTAAAGAGTGGTTAGCCACTTGACAAACAGAGTGCAGTAAATCTGCTAGCTCTTTCAAATTGGCAGTCAGGAAAGGTGGAAATCTTTTGTTTTAATAGCTCCAAAGTGTGTTGTTGATATTTTAACACATGGAACGGACAGTTGAGTGCTCTGATAGCTAAGGCTGCAGAGGTGTATACTTTTTTTACCCCATCTGTCCAGAGCTCTGGAGTCCTTGTCAGAAGGACTAGGATTCTTTGCAGAACTAGCTTTAGCTCTTTTTGGCCCCTGTGTAACAACATCCGAAGAGACTGGTACTCTAGTGCCTGTCATGTTTTCTGGGAGCAGGCAGGAGGGTGTCAGGAGTTAAGCTGGATTCATGGAAGACATCATCAACTCCATCTAAGATGGGGGATGGCTAAGGGTCTGTGCTGGGGCTGGTCTAGAAACTCTCTTTGCCTTTTCATAGACTGAGGGAAGTCCTGGGATTCCCAGTGGAAATGTTTCCTGTGGGTGTGAAGGGTTTCCCCAAAGGAAAGATCTTCTGGTGGGAAGACAGAAGGAAGAGATTCGCTGCATCTGAATCCTCATAAGCAGTAAGAAGTCGTTCCTCTTCAAAATCTGAATAATCAGACTCCTCAGAATCCTGTTCTGTCAGTATTTCAGGGGAAGGGTCTCTTCTTTTTATTAAGTGCGGCCTGACTACTCCTGATAAGGGTGATAAGAACCTCTGCCATTTTAAGCATTTGAGCTTGGGGTGGTGGAGGAGGGGTAAAATGGTGGCTGGAGATAATTTTCTTAGGAGTGGCCCTGTCTCTAGGCCTGAGTAACCATCGGTCTGAGAGAAACGGTAGCCTGAGGAAAAGACGATGGTTTTAGTCTAGATTCAGAAATGCAAAAGACCTCCCTGGAAGCCAGTGCCTGCGTTGTGGCTCCAGACCCAATTAAAGCAGAGACAACCAAAGGCTTGGAAGATGAAGATGATGTCTGCGGCATACTGGACTCAGAAAGGGTCTCAGTAGAGGTCTGCGAAGGTATCAAATCGGGCATCAGGGGCTGCAAAGGTGCCTCACTGAATTCCGGAGAACTGATTACCTGCTTAGCGGTGGAGTCGTCGGAAGGCTTGGCCTTCTGTGGTCTGTCTCTATCTATATCTTTGTGTTTTTTCAGAAAGTCTACGGATTGTTGGCTGATGGATGCCATTTCAGAAAAATGAAGATGGAAGACAAATACCTGGCTACAAAAAGAGCTTTATGACGAATGGTTCTCGTGTTAAAGAGGGCACAGAACCGGCAACGGGGGACATCGTGATCTGGGCCTAAACAGGTGACAGTAAGAATGGAAGTCTCAGTGTGGCATTTACTTTCCACAGGCGAGACAATTGTTAATTTTTTCGGACATCGGTTAGTGCAAGAAAAGAGGATCCATAATGGGCTACTTAGCTTTAGATGTTTTCAGCTGTAATTTGAACTCTGGTAACGAACGACTGGCAAACTTGTGAACTGCTTCTGCTACGGGCTCCACGGCAAGAAAGACTGATGTAATGATGTCGGCTGCCTTCCTTTACAGCACTGGCAACCTGACGTCAGCCAGCAAGCGACAGCAGCCGACACAGAAAAAACATTGACTCTGATATTCGAGCCGGCCTAGGGCTACCACAGCAGGGATAACCCACAGGTGATGACTGAAACAGTGAAACACGAAGAACATCTGTACTATGTTCTTCATGTTTTACTGTTACTGTCATCATCTGTGGGAGGATTCCTAAAGCTGAAGGATAGGGGTGGTAGGATTAGTAAGAGACCTAGGAATGGGTCAGCATGCCCTGCAGAATTGCAGAGGCAAACCCTACTCTAGTCTTAGAAAACAGAGGTAGGTGGTAATGCTTGGTAAAGGTATGGACAAAAGTCCAGGTGGCAACTTCCAGGATGCCACTGGTGGGAACTCCTCTGAGGAATGCTGTGGAAGTGGAGGCTGCCCTAGTGGAATGGGTTCGAATAGACTTGGGGGGAGGGGGGGGTTCCCATGCAAACTGTAGCAGAAATGGATACAGTGCGATATCCATTTGGAAATGGTTTGTTTGGAGATGGGCTTCCCCTCTGCCCCTGGGGCAAAGCTGACAAGTAGTTGGTCTGTTTTCCTGAAGGGTTTAGTACAGGCCAGATAGTATCTGAGCTGCCTGTGCACATCCAGTGAGTGCAGAATCCTTTCCCCCTTATTTTGAGGGTTAGGAAAGGAGGTGGGAAGATGTATGGGCCTGGTTGAGAGTCACATTAGATACCACCTTGGGCATAAAGGAGGGATTAGTCCTCAGGGAGACCCTGTCTGCATGGAAGATGATGAAGGGCTCAATGGCTATCAGTGCCTGAAGTTCTGAAACCCTTCTGGCTGAGGTGATAGCTAGGAGAAAAGCAGTCTTCCAGGAGAGGTATCTTAGTTCCGCTGAAGCAGCACGTTCGAAGGGTGGTAAAGTTAGTTTTTCCTAAACATAACTCAGGTCCCAAGTTGGAGTGGGTGGCCTTCTGGGAGGTGGGATATTAGAAGCCCCTCTGAGGAAATGTTTAACCAAAGGATGGGAAAACAGGGGCTGTTCTGTATCAAAATGAGCTGAAATGGCTGAGGCATGGATTTTAATAGAGGAGAAGGAAAGGCCACTATTAAGTAGCTCCGCTAGGTAGTCCAGGATAAGAGGGATGGAAGGTTGTGTGGTACTACGCCCTCTGGACTGGCTCCAAGAGCAGAATCTTTTCCATTTTCCTGCATAAGATTTTCTGGTGCTGGGCCTTCTGGCCTCTGTGATAATGTCTAGGACCTGTTTGCTTAACAGGGGCCCCTTGTTTGCATTTAGAGTATTAGCCATGCTGATAGTTTGAGAGTTTGCAAGTCTTGGTGCAGCACCCCCTCCCCTCCCCAAGTTAAGAGATCTGAGATTAGGGTAAGCTGCCTGGGAGGCTGTAAGGTCAGGCTGCGCAGTAAGGGGTACCAATGCTTTCTGGGCCAATGTGGCGCAATGAGGATGGCCTTTGGTCTTTCATCCCTTATTTTGATCAGTACCTTGGGGATAAGAGGCAGAGGAGGGAATGCGTACACAAAGAGGGTGTTCCAGGGGAAGGTCAAAGCATCCACCTTCCATGCTAGGTGGCGATACTGCCTGGTACAGAATTTTTTCAGCTGATGGTTGGGATGCAAAGCAGAGAGATCCACCTCTGGAGTCCCCCATGCCCGAGTGATTTGTAAAAAGATTTTTCTGTGGAGCTGCCATTTGTGGGGGTCCAGTAGGTTTCTGCTTTAGTGGTCTGCCAGGGTGTTGTTGATCCCTGGTAGGTATTGTGCTATCATCAGGTGTAGTACCATAGAAGAGGCTGCCAGCCGGAGGTTCATTGCTAGCCTGCACACAGGGTAAGACTGGGTCCCTCCCTGTTTGTTAATGTACCACATTACTGTGGTGGTGTTTGTTTTGATAAAGAGAACCCCTGGCTTGAGATGGGGTTTGAAGGATGTCAGAGCCTTTTGTACTGCCATCATTTACTTCTGGTTGATATGTAAGGGAAGGTGCTGGGCATCCCAAAGACCTTGGGTGCACGTGCCTTCTAGGTGAGCACCCCAAGCTATATCTGAGGCGTCGGTGGTAATGGTCTGCCCATTCATGCGGACGGTGAAGGGAAGACCCTTCTTTTGGGCACAGGCCCCTGCCCACCAGAAAAACTCGGCCCTTATGCAGGGAATCAGAGGTAGACAGGTCTCTAGAGGCATTGTGTGCTGACACCAGAGATTCTTTAGGTACCACTGAATTTTTCTCATGCAAAGCCTGGCCAGAGGAAATAGAAGGATGCAAGATGCCATGCACCCCAAGGCTTACAGGAACTTCCTCACAGTGAGGTGACTTCTGGAAGTCAGCTGGGTAAAATAGAGATGCAGAAGCTCTGTTCTTTCTGGGGATAGGAAGGCCATTTGGGATGCTGAGTCCGGCAGTGCCCCCAAGAAAATGATCTTCTTGGAGGGTGTATGCCTTGATTTCTTCTCATTGATGGTGTACCCTGAGGAGGTTAGGAGGGTTTTGACAAAGAGAAGGTCCATGAGGAGCTTTTCTTTGCAATCTACCTGAATGAGGCAGTCGTCCAGATGAGAGTAAATTTGTATATTTTTCTGTCTGCAAAAGGCTATGGCCAGGGCTAAGCATTTGGTGAATACCCTGAGAGCAGTAGATAAGTCAAAGGGTAGCACAGAGAACTGAAAGTGTGAGCCTGCTCTGAAGCGAAGGAATTTCCTGCAGGATTCCCTGATGGGGATGTGGAGGTAGGCATCTTTTAGATGTAGGGTAACTAACCAGGCATTTTTTGTCAGCATAGGCAGCAGCTGCTGCAAAGTTAGTATTCTGAATTGGGGACCACCAGGAAGGTGTGTTCAGAATGGATAGATCCATGATGGGGGGACAAGTTCTCTCTTTTCTGGGAAAAAGGAATAGTCCGGAATAAAAGCCTTTGCCTGTTTGATCTGACGGGACAGGTTCTACTGCCCCTTGGGATATGAGAGTTTGGACTTGTTTCAATGCTTCTGCCCACTGATTTGGAGGTAAGTCTGGGTACCCTCTTGGAATTGGGAGTTCGTTGAAGGAGAATTTGTATCCTTGAGAAATGATCTTTAAGACCCGTTGGTCCTTTGTTACAGAAAGCCAATTCTCTCTGCAGATGGAGAGCCTTCCTCCTAGTTTTTGGTGAGTGAAAAGACGGCAGAGGGGGGAGAGGGAGTTATTGAGAGTTTTTGCCATAAAGGGATATCTTACAACTCCCTGCCTTTGGAGCAGAAGTTGTCCACTGTTTGGTTCTCTGCTGTCCCTGGGATAGGAGTCTGGGTGGTCCCGTCCCTGCAGGCCTTACCTTGCCCCGGTTTCCTAGATGCAGGAAAGGCCCAGTGTTTTGAGGGAAAATTCCTGCTGAACCTAGGAGGTAGTACCTGAAAGAAATCTTTGTTTGCATAGATTTTGCTTTGTCTTCCATCTTTTTAAGCACATCTTCTACTTTTACTCCAAACAAGCCATCCTTATCCAAGGGTGCATCAAGTAATTTAGATTTGACATGATCAGGGGAGGTTGTTCCTTCAACCATGCATGTCTCCTAATGACAGATCCTGACACTGCTGCCCTGCCTGAGGCTTCTAGGGCGTCATATCCACAGTGTAAAGAGTGTTTAGTCACTTGGCAAGTAGAGTGCAGTAAATCTGCTAATCTTTCGAATTGGCACAGGCAGGAAATGTTGAAATCTTTTGTTTTAATAGTTCCAAAGTGTGTTGTTGATATTTTAACATGTGGAACTGAGAGTTGAGTGCTCCGATAGCTAAAGTTGCAGAGTTGTATACTTTTTTACCCATCTGTCCAGAGCTCTGGAGTCCTTATCAGAAGGAATAGAATTCTTTGCAGAACTAGCCTTAGCTCCTTTTGGTCCCTGTTTAATGACCTCCGGGTCTGCACCAGGATTTCTGTAGAGGTATTTGTGAGAGTCTGGTGCTCTAATATCGGTCAGGTTTTCTGGGAGCAAGTAGGAGGGCATCAGGAGTTAAGCTGGATTCCTGGAAGACATCAACCACCTCTAAAATAGGGGGGGATGGAAAAGGGTCTGTGCTGGGGCAGGTCTAGCAACTCTCAGTATTTTCGTAGACTGAGGGAAGTCCTGGGATTCCCAGTGGAAATGTTCCCTGAGGATGAGAAGTGTTTCCCCAAAAGAAAACCTTCTGCTGGGGAGGCAGAAGTAATAGATTCTTCTGCATCTGAATCCTCATAAGCAGTAAGAGGCTGTTCCTCTTCAACATTTGAATAATCAGACTCCTCAGAATCCTGTTCTGTCAGTATTTCAGAAGAAGGGTCCCTTTTCCTTTTAGAAGGTGCGGCCCGACTACCCCTGATAAGGGGTGGTGGAACAGGGGTAAAATGGTGGCTAGAGGTAGTTTTCCTAGGAAAGACCTTGCTTCTCGGCCTAAGAGTATCCTTCGGTCTGACAGAAACAGTAGTCTGAGGAAAAGACATCGGTTTTCGCCGGAGGAGAAGACATTGGTGTTTGTCTAGATTCCGTCGTGCAAAAAGCCTCCTTGGAAGCTGGTGCCAGCGTCGCAGCTCTGGACTCAACCAAGGCAGAGACAACCAAAGGCTCAGAAGATGGAGATTTCTGCGGCATACCGGACTCCGAAATGGTCACAGTAGAGTCCTGCAAAGGTATTGAATTCCGGAAAGCTGCCGACCTGTTTAGCAGTAGAGTCTTCGGAAGGCTTAGCCTTGTGTGGTCTGTCTCTCTCTTTATCCTTACGTTTTTTCGGAATGTATACGACTGCTGGCTGATACATGCCATTTCGGACTCCAAAGACGGAAGACGAAAATACCTGGCTACAAAAAGAGCTCTACGACGAATGGTTCTAGCGTTAAAAAGGGCACAGAACCGGCAATGGGGGACATCGTGGTCTGGGCCTAAACAAGTGACGCAGTATGAACGGAAGCCTCGGTGTGGTATTTGCTTTCCACAGGCAAGACAATTAACTTTTTCGGACATCAGTTGGTGCAAGAAAAAAGGCTCCCCAACGGGGTACTTAGCTTTAGACGTTTTCAGCTGCAATTCAAACTCTGGTAGCGACTGACCAGCACACTTGTGAACTGCTTCTACTATGGGTTCCATGGCAAGGGAAGTAAATAGTGTGGGAAGAAATAGCCAGGGAATTGTTATGGCTAGGCTTGTATAGGCCCTAGGGCTGATAGCCTAGTACCAACCTATGAACCTATAAGAAAGACTGATGTAATGGCGTTGGCTGCCTTCTTTTACAGCACTGACGATCTGACATCAGGCAGCAAGTTACAGCAGCTGACGCAGAAAAACATTGAGTCTGGTATTTGGGCCGGCCGAGGGCTACCACAGCAGGGATAACCCACAGGGGTGATGACTGCAACAGTGAAACATGAAGAACACCTGCCTAATCAATCATTTGAAAACCTCTAAAGTGTGCTGGTAGCAGATTTTGGTAGCTCCTAGTTCTTTAAGTATCTCAAAAGATTGATTGCAAATTAGTAACCCTTTCAAGCTTCCCTCCAGGTAAAGACTTCCAGGACTAATCCCTTCAGGGGAGGCAAGAACAAATGCATAATACTCAGCAATACATAGCATAGTCAAAATTAAGCTTCACATCTATTATCTAATATGTACCATGCCATGTCATACTTGCGCTTTCTTATAGGTTCACAGGTACGTAATAGGCTAGCTGTTGGTCTGGGCCATTTTAAGCCAAGCAAATTTCTCTTTTGACGCTTTAATTAATCTATCCTAGTTTAGTGCGAGATTGGTCTTACCCATCCCATGGTCAATAATTATATATTATCCCAGTAAGAATAACTGGGATTATACCATAATTTGAGGGGACCCATGCACGGGATAAAACATTTAGAAGCTGCCTCTGTCCATGAGGAGTACAGGTGGCACTGCTGGGGTAAATTTCCTTTTTCTCATGTGTAGATCCAGGTTGAGCTTGAACTGGGACAGGAATGAGCTTGCTTTTATGTGAATGTGGAGTCTGTTCTACAGCAGCCATATCCTCTGAAAGATAAACATGTCCCTCCAAATCACTCTGTTGATGAAGAGGTTTAGATCCCTAAACAGAGTATATCTGATGCCATATGACTTAAAATTACTTTATTCTTTGCATTTATTCTTCAAATATATTTACAATTTCTACCCATCAGCCACCATAACCAACAGGAAAGCACATCTTTTGAATTCTAATATCCACTTACTTTAAGACTCACTGCAATAACTCTCAACTTACTAAACTTCATGCTACCATCTTTCATCTTCTAACACTATAAAGCAACCCTATAACTGAGATTGAAAACAAAACTTTTAATACTCATACAAGTCCAACTCTAAGTACACAGTGTTCTCCCAAGGGCAGGGTCACAAAGAACCATGCCAACTACTAAATACATGAAACAAAAAGGCAAACCCAAGACTGAGCAGTATGGCCAAATTCTAAACTCACATGGCAGTTAATTTGAACTCTACCAGTTATCCACCAAAAATTGTTTTTATTCAAGCACTAATAAATGTTGGACTTTATCAAGCACCTATACGTTTTTAAAATTTTCACTCAGAGCTATCAGAATACAAGTCATTCCATACAAGTCTTCTTGAGTAAAGTCATGCAATTAAGCATATTAACATTAACATACGTTTTTGAAATGCTTTCTGATGGACACAGCCTTCCTAACTATAGTTCATCTTCATGGGCAACAGATCCCCTTCTGAACAAGTAATTCCAAACAGTATGTAAAAAGGTGTACAACTTGAATGCAACACACCAGGCTTTACAGTAAGAATTATACATGACATTTTAAAACAAGCTATATCAGGGAGTCCCTCTAGGCAAACCCATTTTTATCAACAGCATCAAGGCTTGCTTCCACAATCATCTTATCTTACAGTCTTTACTATACATGCTTAGACCACTGAATAATAATGTCTACCTTCATATGGGTTCATAGGTAAGTAAGTACCAGGCTGGCTGCACTTGTGGGCCATTTAAGCCTAGCCAGTTTCCCTTTTTGTGCTTGAACTAACCTGTCCAATTTGGTTAGAGATGGACAGGGTCAAAAATGAATATTTTACCGAGTATAACTGGGACCATACCATAAATCTGAGGGGACCCATGCATGGAATAAAGCATTTAGGAACTGCCTCTGTCCATTAGTACAGAGGGCAGTCCTGGGGTATATTTTCTGTTTCCCACTTGAATATGGACAGAGATGAACTGCCGAGTTTAGATGGGGGATCTCTTCCAGAGCAGCGGTATCTTCTTTGAGATATACCTGTTCTCTCCAAACCATTCTGTTAATATTACAGAAAATGTTGAGATCCCTACATAGAGTACTTCTGATGCCACTAGACTTGCTGATGTGTAATAAATCCATCAATATTGGGTCAGAGGATGCCTTGTTTACCAGACAGGTCACCTCTTAGCAGTCTGTAGGAATTAAGAGTATAATGACAGGGTTCTGAGTCAGTCCACTTAGGACATGTTGTTCAGGCATTGTATCCTTTTAGTACGGTATCACTATAGGCATTCCAATTGTTGCATGTGTCAGGAGAGATGCATGCCAAAGTGGGCATTATATCCAGTGACTGGTCTAATGAGGGGAGAGTAGGGGGGAGGCAATGACATCCCTAGATCTAGACACAAACCCTTTTAGTTTATAAGCTGTCCAATATAGAAGGCTTCCTTAGAACAATGGGCACATTTTGGTCTAAAGTCAGGTCACTGTCTTCATAAGTTCCCAAATTCTGAGCAAATGAGCCAGCTCTTATGGATGTATTGTCAATGTGGTAGTTACCTGCAGTAGAAGGCTTCCCAAAGGATACCTATTTATTTTTATTTTATTTATGCTTTGAGGGTATCTTTATTACTGTGTTGTTGGAACAGACTGTCTGGGTTTGAGAATACCAGCATGTATATTGTGTTGGCCATCATTTAACACTCAAATTGATTTACAGAAATGTCACTAGCCTAGGTCTGGAGCCAGTCGCCCCACTACCTTGTCTGCTAATCTACAAATATCAAAATAGAAAGATAAATGAAGAGTAGATACAGATTTCTTCTATTAGTAGCCACACTATAGGTCACCCAGCACAGAGCTCTTTTAACTTGTACCCAAGTGCTGAGCGCTTGTAAGGAAAGCAGCTTTCCCTACAGATTATTCCAAGCAAACACTCTCTAAGTTAATAGAGGACCTCTTTCCTTTAAATCCACGCTTCAACAAGAGTAGAAACTAAACAGACAGGCACGGAGCTTTCAGCGTTATTGCGCTGCAAAAGCTGGCTTTTTTTTTCCTTTAAGCAACACTAAAATATTCTTTTGATCCATGCTTCAACAGAAGTAGAAGCTAAACAGACAGGCAAAGAGCTATCAGCGTTATTACGCTGCAAAAGCTGGCTTTTTATTCTTTTAAGCAATGCTAACATATTCTAAAAGTAACTAATGCTGATATTTCAGCTTTTTCTACACTGAACTTGCTGACATTCGTGGCTAAGCTGTAATGCCTTAGCTTCACATTAAAGCCTACACATGTTTCTCATCAGAAAGCAACAGTTAAATCATTAAAACAGAAGCACATGTACAGATGCCTTAGCATTCCAGGATACATTGAGAGATATTATACAGTATACTCAATTAAGTTGCTGTAGAGAAGGTACAAGAAAGAGGTTTCTGTGCTACTTTTTTCACCTACTACGTGCTTTTTAAGTAAGAATATTGGAAAGTGATTTTCTGTGTTAGTTAACCTACAACGAACTCCAAGTGCTTCTTAAGCAAGAAAACTGGAAGATGATTTTCCTGTGTTAGTTCTCACCTAATAACGTGCTTTTCAAATGCTTAAGTAAAAATATTGGAAGGTGATTTTTTTTCTGTGTTGGTTTACACCTATAAACATGCTTTTTAAATGGTATATCATATTGCATGAGGCTCACTGTCAGGGATTCTAGAGTTTATCAATTATATACTGGTGATAGAATTTGTATTGCTTCTCACAAATCACTCTGCCACTCACTTGCACCCCACCCCACCAACATTTTTCACCCACTCCGACCAACATTTTTCACCCACTCCGGTTAACATTTTAATCAAGCAGCCATTTTACAATTTATTTTCTCTCTCTGTCTCTCTTCCAGCCTGAAAGCCTTGTGCTGCATTCAAGGGCCATCTCCCCACTTACAATGTAGTAACCTAAAAGACCACCCAACTGCACTCAAAGAAAACCTATTCTGAAACCTAAACTTGGACTACCTAGAAGTGCTTCCTTCAAGCTCACAGTGTAGGTGATGGCCCACAATTAAGTTATTGAAGTATTTAACAGTGAATTACTTTTTTATTATACCCATTGTAAGGGCCAGCACACCTGCGGAATTACCCCAAGGCCGTCCATCTCATTTTTATATCCATCCTTAATACCAAACTAGTGAATCTGTGTAGTACCCTACTTAGGCCACTAGACGGCAGCAGAACCTAGGACAAACGCTCCTATGGTCTCACAAATTTATTTATTTTTTATTTTACATTTGTTGACCAGGCTAGTCTAGCTGGATATATGTCCATTTTCAGTAGAGGCCCGGGGAGAAAAGCTTCAGTAATTAAACACATTATATGAAGATAGACAATTCAAATAGTAAGGTGTAAAATGAGGGCTAATTAATACACATATTACATAAAAAGTCATGGTAAATACAAAGTAAAATAGGCAAATGTCTTGAGAAAGAAAACTTATAGATTTTTTTTTTTTTTGAGTATTTCATCAGACTGTGTGCATGTCATTAAGGGAGAGCTAACAAGGCTATAAGGAGCAGAGATTGCAGGAATTTGCTGATAAACCTTACTCCAGCGATCTTAGTCTGAATAGAATAATTTAGACATTCCCCAAAAATAAAGGTGGCAAGAAGGAATTACCTTCCGACATAAAAGTAGAAAGGCATACACCTAGTTAAGCTAATGCAATACAAATTCTAACTTTCAACACAGTACTGATTCCAGGAAACAGTCTTAAAAATAAGTGCCTTATCCTCTGAAAACTAGACAAAGAAGAGGACCATCCTTGCACTTTTTGATAGAAATACTATCTGAATTAGTGGAAGTGTCACATACCTAATCAAATCCCTGTAGCATATCACTATAACACTGACAGTCTCTAGATAGGCAACCACGAAGTAGCTTCTACCTGCTCTGTTCACCCTGCGGGCTCACTCTGCTCCCCTACCCTGCCCCCATTTTCCACACGCCCCAGCACTCTGACAAACCCATGAAACCACACCCACAAACAAATTAACCTATCACACTTCAACCCACACAGCCACTCCAACTCCGATATCCCTAGCAACCTAAGACACCACCCACTTCAACCAACACATACTTGTATCCTTTCCCTCCCTTCACCTCACCTAACTACTATCCTTAAGTGATACAAAATGAAGACCTATTTAACTTGTCTTCTGTTCACACTCATAATACTAACTAACCTCACATCAATCCACCATACTAAAACTGTACCTAACAATAGTTATCACACCACCAACATACACTCTATTCCACACACACACTCAAACTTCCCCATTAGTGCTACACTATTCAAAGGCAGCCAAATGCTACACATATATAAGTACAACTACCAACAAATTAACAGTTACTCACCACATAAAACTAACACATAAAATACAACACACATTACAAATTACAAGGAAACTGCTCATATCAGGAGACATACACCCAAACCCAGGGCCAAACAACACCTTGCTCCCACCTAGACATAAATCAGACCTACGTATCATTAACATCAATATAAGAAGTATAATGAGCAAACTCCCAAACTTACATGCATTCATTAAGCATCACTCCCCAGACATACTAACCATTACAGAAACCTGGTTAAAACCCTATATTCAAAATGAAGAAATTCTCCCTCCAGGTTATAACATATTAAGGCATGATAGAACAAGTAGAAAGGGAGGAGGAGTAGCCATTTTATTTAAAAATGCACAACATAAAACCCCTCGAAAACCCTATTCCTTCATTTCAAAATGCCGAAACCTTACTGTCAGCACTGTTCATAAATAATACCAAAAAAATTACCATCATCTGCTGCTACATCCCACTAGGCAAAAACTCTCACACCATAGGAGAGAACCTTCAATGGATCTCTGATAAGCTAACAAAGGAAACAATTATGTTAGGCGATCTAAATACAGACTGGTTAGCCTGCAACAATAACATTCCAACAAACCATATAAATCTCTATGGTTTCACACAGCTCATCCGGGAACCAACTAGAACAGATAAAAAAATAAAATAAGCAATCCATTCTAGACTGGACTCTAGTTAACTGCCCTAAAGAAAAATATCTCACAGGATGTCTTCCAGACAGCCTAAGTGACCACCTCCCCACCTTCTTGCAACGAATACGCACAAATCCCTCAAACCCCATAATCTATAGACAGGTTAGAGATGAAACCAATCTGAACACGGAGAATCTCAACCATATCCTAAAACACTGTAAATGGGACCCCCTACTAATGTTAAACCTAGACCAAGCAGTGGAATATTTAATAACACTTATCAATGTCCTCAATTCATTATCACCTATCAGAAGAATCAAAGTAAAAACTAACTATGCCCCATGGCTAAGCAAAAACACAAGAGCTCTCCTAAAAGCTAGGGATAAGTCATGGAAAGCGTGGAAAAGAGAGGTGTCCAACTCATCCATGCAAAACTACCAAAACCTAAGAAACCAAGTAAAAAAACAAACCCTACTCGATAAACAAAACTACTTCCTTAATGTACAAAATAAACACAAGAAAAACCCACAAAAGTTCTGACACGCCATCAATTCACTACTTAAACCAGGTAAAACAGCCACCCCAACCCCGACCACCAACAACATTGATAGAGATATTGCCTCCCAATTTAACCACCACTTAACTAAATCCATCTTAACCCTGTCTACGCAACTCTCCAACAACCACCAGACCCCACACCCCAAAACAACCCCCCAACAATACCCCATCCTTGACCCTCTCACCTGTTCCTACATCCACAATCCAAAAACTGCTAGAAAAATGTAAACCAACCACCCTTGCTGCAGACAACCTACCAACAAACTTCCTAAATATAGCAGCTGATGCACTATACTACCCTGTTTCCATTCTCATTAATCGCTCCATTCAGGAATCCCACACCCCAAAGTTATGTAAAGTATCATGCATTCTCCCCATTCATAAAGGTGGAAACTCTGATGACTTTTCCAACTATCGCCCCATAGCCATCTTACCCCCCTTATCCAAAATACTGGAAAGATGTATACACTCTCAAGTGATCCAATTCCTAAACTCTAAAAATCTCCTCTCCCCCGCATAACACAGCTTCCAACATCACAGCACCACTACTGCTCTCATCTCCTTCACCAACACAATTAACCAATGCAGAAATAACAACCATGTCTCAGCAATATTCTTAGATCTTTCTAAGGCATTTGACATGGTAGCCCACCCCTTACTTCTTGACTCACTAACTTCCCTAGCCTTTACCCCACCTACCATAGCATGGTTTAAAAGCTATTTAAAAGACAGACAACAGTCTGTACAATGGCAAAACAAACCATCTCCCCTACTCCCAAACGCTGTAGGAGTCCCACAAGGTTCAATATTGGGACCATTACTTTTTACCATATTTACTAACAACCTTCATATTTCCTCCCAACATGCCACCTTAATACAATATGCAGATGACTACTCATCTGCTCATCACCATCTCTCACTACCCTGCAAAAACTTACCCAGGAATCCTTTACCTCAGTAGAAAGCTGGATCACCCAGATCCAACTCTTACTCAATCCCAATAAGACCAAACTACTCATATTTGCTCCTAACAAAACTAAAAACTACACAACCCCCATTCACAATCACATCCAAAAATAGGACTAACATCTCCCCCACCACCACCACCAAACTACTAGGAGTTACAATTGACAGCAAACTGCTATTTGACATGCATATATCACAAACAATCAAAAAAGTACATAAAAAAATGGGTACCCTATACAGACATAAAAAATTCCTATCTGATCAGGCACGTATCACCCTCGCCCAAACTCATCTATTCTCTACACTCCTGTATGCCGCACCTATCCTTACCCACCCTAGCAAGCAAAACCTTGAACAGCTTGAGTCATACTACAATAAAATTGCAGATTTGCCAACAACTGTCCTTCAAAACCCATCATTGTCAGGCACTACGAGAACTTAAATGGTTAGAAGTCCCCCAACTAATTAACTATCAACAACAGATAATTGCCTACAATATTGTAAAACATCCTGACAAAACTCCATCTCTAAACAAACTCCTAACAAGGTACACAGCTAACGGCCCACTCCACTCCTCAGAAAAAACTCTCCTCTATTTTGAAAAAGCTAATAACTGCAGGAAAAGCTCTTTTCTCCCACAACATTGCCAAAAACTGGAACAACCTCCCTACCTCCCTGACCTCAGCTTCTTCACCTCTACTGTTCAAAAACCATCTCAAGACACACCTATTAAATTCCTGGTTGTGCCCAAGCATCACGTAAGAACAAGTTCAAAACAGCTTATTGCTGTGTAGATATTATCTACTGTGTTGTCATGTACTCAGGGACTCACTCTAAATCGATACAATAGCCAGTTCCTGTTGTTTCTGTAACTAGTTTCAGGAACTCCCACTGCTAGTAATTCCCTACTTTTTGAGTCAATTTTTCCAACTCTTGTCTTCATACCAGTAAAGGTACAAATGACCAGCTACCTATTTTTTTGTTTTCTGTTTTCTTTTCATTTCTTTGCAATATTGTACAAAGCATGCCTCTTCCTTATTTTTAAATGCAAGATATGTAAAAACGTGTTGATTTTAACTGATAAGTTGTTGTACAGTTTTTGAATGTAAAAATAATACCTTTATAATCAATGTTAAATATTCTACCATAAGCCTTGTAGAGCTTTTTCTTGGCTATTTCTGTATAAGAATTGGAGCTTTTCTTCCCGGGCCTCCACTGTAAATGGACACATGTCTAGTCGGATTATCCTGGTCAACTGTTAAATAAATAAATAAAATAAAATATTTATTTATTAGGACAAACCTTCCTGCAGGATGGACAAGTCATTTGGGGAGTCAATAGCTGCTCCTAGTTTCTTTCCATGGCACTGCATATGAGGCTGGTCAGACTTATGGGTCTATAACTGCCTGGGTCTGTGGAAGGTCCTCCCTTTTGCAAGGGAATGAGTGCTGCTGTTCTTCATTCACTTGGCAGAAAACCTATACTTGGGCAGAGTTTAAACAGTGTTGTAAGGGGTGTGGCTAAATCTTGCTTCTTGCTATTTATGATGCATCCAGGGACACTGTCAGGACCAAATTGATACAGTATTTTTAGCTTTTAATAGCACTTTTAGGACTTGGTCTGGAAGTGAGCCAGTTTCAGGTATGTCTTGATGGACAAATGGAGAAGACAGTGATAATGTTAGAGCTAAATTTATTGGCCAGTATTCAGCCTTAGTGTAGGTAACATCATTCACAAGCAGCTCAGCACACTGCTGCAGTGGACTTTTTAGATGATTACAAACGCAAGTAAAATGCCTTGTGATCGCCTCTGGTTTGAGTAGCTATTTTAGCCTCAAACTTGGCTTTGGTGGATTTTATTAAGCTCCTAAGTTGTTTACTTCAGTGACAACATCTCTAACATTCTGGGATTTATTTTTCTAACTTCTGGTCGAAATTCTTCTCCTTTTACTATAAAGCTTGTTAATATTATGGCTTCACCACATTGATTTGTTTCTGGGGTTTTATGGGTCTGCACTTGTTCCTACAGTGTACAGTTGTATCTAACCAGCTGTTTACATGTTAGCATAGTGTGGTAGTGTAAATTTCTACATATTCAGTAGAGTTAACTAGCAAGTCTTCAAATCACCACCACTAATACTAATGTGTCACTTAAGAGTAGGTAATCTGTTTTAAAGAAATTTCTAAAGGTCCCTTGTGTGAAGCGGGATTCAGTTGTAGATGTCTCGTGAGGTACATACCAAAAGGGGCGTTGTACTCTATAATGGGTCTAATGAGTGATGAGTAGAGGGGAACAATTACCTCTTTTTTTCTGGATGAGAATCCTTTTGTGATGAGATGAGCCACGTAGAAGGATTTCCTGACCACTGTGGCAATGTGATTATCGAAGGAGAGACTACTGTCCACCTGTGTCCCAAGATCTCATCACATTTTTGGCATTAAGTAGACTACCAGCTATGTGGTAGTTCATGGGTACAGAGTTTTTACCAAAGGGGATGACAATACACTTTTTGGCATTGAGCTTCAGGCCATGGCTTTGACACCAGGTATCTGTCTCAGTGAGGCCCTTTTGTAGTTTGTCCACATAGTTAGGAGTTTCGATTATGGCTCCTAGTTTGCAGTCATCTGCAAACTGTTAGCCAAAGACCTTCTGTGTTGGCCTGCACTTCAGAGAAGTAGATACCAAACAGGAGAGGACCCAGGACTGAACCCTGTGGTACTCCACTTGTCACTGGTCTGATGTCGGATTTGGAATCCGCTACTTTCACAGTGTGGGTTCTGTCCGTGAGCCAGTTGGCAACCCATCTTACAACATAGGGATTTATACCTAGTTTAGTGAGCTCATCTATAATTCCAGAGTGGGGGATGGTATCAAAAGCCTTGGCGAGATCTAGATAAGCTGTGTGAACCATTTTACCCTCATCTATGGCTTTGGTGACTGGTTCAAAGAAGTCAATCAGGTTTAGGAGACATGATCTGCCTTTTACAGATCCAAACTGAGTAGGGTCCAGAGTTTGGAGATTACCAATGTCTTTTGTTTATGAGTTCCACGATGATACAGTCCATGGCCTTGCAGACCAGGCTCGTCAGGCTAATGGGGCGGTAGTTCCCAGGGTCCGTCGTGGCTCCCCCTTTTGTGGAGTGGGATAACTGTCGCGGTGTGCCATTCAGTGGGTACAAAGCCTGAGGTGAGGCTATGATTGAACATGGTACTTAGGTAGGGTGCCAGTTCATTCTGTAGTTCGTGTAGAATGCAGTCTGGGATATTGTCAGGTCCCATGGATGCTGTGTTCTTGGCTTTGGAGAGCGTTTTTTACCTGTGCAGCCATGATTATAGGAACTTTGCATTCTTCCGGTATAGAGATGGGCCCTCTAGGGGGTGACAGGGGGGTAAAGTTAGCACTGAACCTATCTGCTAGGATGTTGGCAATATCAGTTGGTTCTGTATATTTAGTGCCATTATGCTGTAACT
Organism: Protopterus annectens; assembly: GCF_019279795.1. Lineage (NCBI taxonomy): Eukaryota > Metazoa > Chordata > Ceratodontiformes > Protopteridae > Protopterus > Protopterus annectens. Next base: position 96,663,607 of record NC_056743.1, read on the forward strand.
CAGAGCAGATCTGAGTGTTCCCATTTAGATTCTTGACATAGCTATAGAATGCTTTGTGGTTGTCTTTAGAGTCAGCGGCAATTTTGTTTTCGTAACTAGCTTTGGAGGATTTTATGGGGGATCTCAGCTTCTTACTGAGGCTGACCGGGGAGTTCCTCCAGTCATGGGATTTTACTCTTTTGCAACAGTTTCTTTCTTCTGTTGTAGAGTTTGTTTATGGCAGAGGACCACCAGATTGGCTTCCTTTTTTGGAGGATAACATCTTGGTTCTATTAGGGATAGCATGATCCATGCACTCGTAAGTGCTTATAAAGATAATCTGTGTAGGATTCGGCAGTCATACCTCTACTGTCCATCTGCATGGGTGTCATGAAGTTTGCCACTTCTGTCTTAAGAAGTGTGAAGTTGGCTTTTGAGAAGTTTTTTACGATGGTTTCCCTAATTGGGGCTGGGGATGGGATGTGGATGTCTAGGCTGATTAGCTTGTGGCCGGATCTGACCAACGAGGAATTGACCTCTGGTGTGGAACACCAGTTTCCCATGTTGGTAACCAGGTCTAGGATATTGTTGCCCCTGGTGGGGGGGTGAATAAGTTGATCCAAGGCATTGGAATTTATGAATTCTAGAAAACGTTGAGCAAAAGAGTTGGTACACGAGTAGTTTTCCCAGTTAATGGTGGGGTAGTTGAAATCGCCCATTATTAGGGTGTTGGGTTGTACCCTAATACTTTCCAGTTTATCAAGAAATGAGGAGTGTGAATCCTGGGGCATGGTGGGGGGTCTGTAGCAAGCTACAATTTGGATTGCAGTCTTGCCCAGAGTTAGTTGCATTTGAATAATCTCAGATGCATTATGCTGTGCAACTAGCCTGGAGGTGTGGATATCCTTAATGAATATGGACACGCCTCTGCCTTTAGTGCTTCTTTCTGGGTTAGGTGGCCGAAAGGTGTGGCATGAATTGAAGTCTGGTAATGCAGGGGTGCTTTCTGGAGCTTTTAACCAGGTCTCTGTCACTGCATAGATGTCAATGTTCTCCATTTTAACGAGTGCCTCAAGTGAGTGCATTTTGAGGTTTAGACTTATAGCATTGAGTAGCATTACCATCAGATTTTGCTTGCTTGTACCTGTTACGGTGGTGAATTTGTCATTTGAACCTTGCCTAAAAAAGGCACTATAGGGGTGGCAAGAGCCTTAGCCAGTATCCGGAATCCTAAGGGCGGCAGGTGCAGGCCATCTCTGGCAAAGCATCGTGGACTGTCGATCATGTCATCCCAGGCAGACAAATACTGGATCCTAAAAACGAACTAATAAAAATGATACCAAAACCACCAAACGACAGGCTAAGGAGCAAAACCAACGAAATAAAATAAAAACGTTTATTCATTTAAGATGAAGCGCTTTTCGTCGCCCACACTGAGGCAACTTCTTCATCCTCTTAGAATGACACCAGAAGCTTAGCCAATTGAAGTCAATCATTTTGTCTTTGTACTGTGGTATCATTCTGGGTGATGGCAGGATGCTACGCAGGGTTAGGGTCATACCTGCCTGGGATACAAGATCGGAGAGCTCCTCCATGTCTCTTTTCATGTAGTCCAGGGAGGTAAGTCTCAGGTCATTCACACCAACATGGACAATGACAGTGTCATATTTGTACTTATTGTGGCGTGACCTGAGTGCATACGTTATCTGGCAGATCCTGGCACCTGACAGGCAGCTGACAGTAACTTTCTCCTTGTTTAGTCTAGTGAGTGGAACATCAGTGTGCCTGACTATAGAGTCACCTATGACTAGAGTGTTGGGTACGTTGTTATGCCTTATGGGCTGTGGTTGAGTGGCACACTGAGTTTGTGGGCTATGTGTCATTTGGGTTGTGTTGGGGGGTGGAGTTTGCTTGCGTTTATGCTTTGGATATCCCTGATGTTTGGGCAAGGTTTTATTGAGAGCCTCCGCGAATGTAGGTGTGTGTTTTGTGTTTGTGTGTGTTTTGGTGGTGTAGGTTTTGAGGGACTATGTGACGAGTGTGGTGTGGTGCAAGTGTTTACCTTCTCCTCTTGACTGTCTAGTCCAGTCTTTGGTGAAGACAGCTTTGCTTCCAGTTTGGCTATATAAGTGCATCTCTCACAGGCTGTAGTGTTGGGTGGTAGGAGGAGAGGGTTGTCTGTGTACATGAGGCAATTGCTGCATTGCCCCAAGATGGCCAGATTCATCAGGTAGACAGGAGAAATCACTGGGAGCTGACCCTTAGACATGCCTGGATAAGTGCTTATTTATTAAGTACTAAAAACTGCTTTCCACTAGACAAGTGAGGAAAGTTGAGTGCTGTAGTAGTTTGCAGCTTATGTAGTGCTTACAATGAGTTCTGAACAAGTGCTGAGTTCAAAGAAACTGAGTGCTGAAACTAGAAAACTGGCTAGTTATAAGAAAAAAAAAACTAAGCTAGAAGGCTTCCCTCCAACACAGAAGGGCTTGGGGGCTCAGATGCCTACAAACAGTCTATACCACTTAACAGGAAATGCAGGAAACAAGCTTATTTTTTTCTGTTTCCCAGATGCTCTCTTTGTACACAGTAGGAGTGCCTGAAATCAGAATAAGATCTCACTGCACTCAGTTGAGTGAGCAAATGAGATGGGCCCAGGAGTATCCAAACACAAATTTACAAGAGGGGAGGGCAGTTTCAAGGCCACTAAGATTAACACCAAAACAAAAACAAGGAGGGTGGGTGGAACTAACTGAAGAGCAGAGTCAAAACTTCCAGTTCACTTAATATTCCTGCAACACAGTTAAATCAATTTAAATACTGTATTATTTGAAAAAAGTGCAGATAAATGTACTTAAATTCTCTTATACGTCCAGTTGAATACAGCTAGATCTTATCCGGCCAAAGCTGAGGTTTTTAAGCAGAAAATATTTCAAACTGTACCACTTAAATAGGCAAGGACAGGAAATCGAAGAATGTGGCTACCCCCACACCTGCAATTACTAACAAATAATAAAATTCAAGCAAGCACTGGCTGAAGAGCAGAGTCAAAACTTCCAGTTCAGTTAATATTCCTGCAACACAGCTAAATCAATTTAAATACTGTATTATTTGAAAAAAAGTGCAGATAAAGGTACTTAAATTCTCTTATACGTCCAGGTGAATACACCTAGATCTTAGCCGGCTAAAGCTGAGGTTTTTAAGCAGAAAATATTTCAAACTGTACCACTTAAATTGGCAAGGACAGGAAATCGAAAAATGTGGCTACCCCCACACCTGCAATTACTAACAAATAATAAAATTCAAGAAAGCACGGACTGAAGAGCAGAGTCAAAACTTCCAATTCAGTTAATATTCCTGCAACACAGTTAAATCAATTTAAATACTGTATTTAAAAAAAGTGCAGATAAAAGGTACTTAAATTCTCTTATACGTCCAGTTGAATACAGCTAGATCTTAGCCGGCCAAAGTGCACTAGTGAGTTGATGTAGGTTTCCCAGTCTATAGTTGCATAGTTCAGATCACCTAGGAAAATGGTAGTGTGTTTAATACAGAGTTATTCTAGTTCCTGTAGATAGGTATTGTGGGCTTTCCTGTACCATAGACAGAGTTCTGTAACTAGCTAGTATATGCTACAGGACCTTTCTGATTGTTATTTGGATATTAAGAAGCTCTAGTGAATTATGCTGCTCTACCAACTTTGATGCGAGTTTCTTCTGGATGGAGAATATTCAAGCATAGAGTATTTTGTACTTGTACTGTATGAAGCACAGAGAAAAGTAAAACACTAAACTAAACCAGCCTCACAACGTTAGTCACACTGCCTTATATTACTAATATAGACTCGGAAGGATTTAACAAGCAGCCTCACAGCATTAGTCACACTGACTTATATTACTATGTAATACAGACTCAGAAGGATTTAACAAGCAGCCTCACAGAGTTAGTCACACTGCCTTATATTACTAATACAGACTCAGAAGGATTTAACAAGCAGCCTCACAGCGTTAGTCACACTGCCTTATATTACTAACACAGACTCAGAAGGATTTAACAAGCAGCCTCACAGAGTTAGTCACACTGCCTTATATTACTAATACAGACTCAGAAGGATTTAACAAGCAGCCTCACAGAGTTAGTCACACTGCCTTATATTACTAATACAGACTCAGAAGGATTTAACAAGCAGCCTCACAGAGTTAGTCACACTGCCTTATATTACTAATACAGACTCAGAAGGATTTAACAAGCAGCCTCACAGCGTTAGTCACACTGCCTTATATTACTAATACAGACTCAGAAGGATTTAACAAGCAGCCTCACAGCGTTAGTCACACTGCCTTATATTACTAATACAGACTCAGAAGGATTTAACAAGCAGCCTCACAGCGTTAGTCACACTGCCTTATATTACTAACACAGACTCAGAAGGATTTAACAAGCAGCCTCACAGAGTTAGTCACACTGCCTTATATTACTAATACAGACTCAGAAGGATTTAACAAGCAGCCTCACAGAGTTAGTCACACTGCCTTATATTACTAATACAGACTCAGAAGGATTTAACAAGCAGCCTCACAGAGTTAGTCACACTGCCTTATATTACTATGTAATACAGACTCAGAAGGATTTAACAACCAGCCTCACAGCATTAGTCACACACTGCCTTATATTACTAATACAGACTCAGAGGGATTTAACAAGCAGCCTCACAGAGTTAGTCACACTGCCTTATATTACTAATACAGACTCAGAAGGATTTAACAAGCAGCCTCACAGCATTAGTCACACTGCTTTATATTACTATGTAATACAGACTCAGAAGGATTTAACAACCAGCCTCACAGCGTTAGTCACACTGCCTTATATTACTAATACAGACTCAGAAGGATTTAACAAGCAGCCTCACAGCGTTAGTCACACTGCCTTATATTACTAATACAGACTCAGAAGGATTTAACAAGCAGCCTCACAGCGTTAGTCACACTGCCTTATATTACTAATACAGACTCAGAAGGATTTAACAAGCAGCCTCACAGAGTTAGTCACACTGCCTTATATTACTAATACAGACTCAGAAGGATTTAACAAGCAGCCTCACAGCGTTAGTCACACTGCCTTATATTACTAATACAGACTCAGAAGGATTTAACAACCAGCCTCACAGCGTTAGTCACACTGCCTTATATTACTAATACAGACTCAGAAGGATTTAACAAGCAGCCTCACAGCGTTAGTCACACTGCCTTATATTACTAATACAAACTCAGAAGGATTTAACAGACTCATTCAAAACACCACAAAACTTAGTCTGTCAGAGCAGCCAAGGTTACTGAGACTGGAGATTTTTGGTGAAGAAACACTAATTAATGAAGTACCTGGTGAAGGTGAGCAGTGAGAAATAACACAAAAGATAAGCTGTTCCAAGGTTGAAGGATTCTTTAACCAACACAAAGACGACGTGGTCAACAGACAGTTAACACACAAGTCCCTAAATAAAGAACAATGCCAGCAATTCTTTTCACATTCTCAAAGTCATTTGCTGTTATACTTCTGCTCATGAAAGTGATTACACTGTCTGATGCAGAGCTGGAAAAAGCCAGTTGCTCAAACAGAGAGAAAAAAACTAAAAACTTAATTTTATCATGCATGCACCTCCACTTCTTTGCTCAAGAATCAGGGACAAGGGTAAAAATAATGGAGAACAAGGGCCTAAAATCAGGTATAATTTTTAAGCAGTACTGGTTCACTTAACAGGTGTTGCATCAACATGATTTTCTTAATAGTATGAGCTTCTAATGTCTGGAACTACCGACTGTAATCTTTAGTAATTTACAGGAGAATCAAACATTTTATGAGGGACAGGACACAAATGAGGAAAACTAAAGAATGTTCTGCAAAATCAGGGATAGTTTACAGCTATGCTGTTGCGCTATGACCAAAGATAAGAAACTCGGTAAAAGTGGCATGTCTAAATGTGCACAGCCTGTGCAACTGGACATGCAACAGTTAACCTACATGCAACTGATGGCCAGACAGGGAGTTGAGCATGGAGTTAAAATATTTTCTGACAAAATCTGATGGGATACTCTGGTCAGTCAATTTCTACGACTTCATGAAATCAAAGGGTAACAGATTTTAGGTAGAAGTGATCATCCAAGCACCAGAGACTAGTGTAACAGTATCTAGCTACATCACTGCTCCAGTGGCATACAGGGATAAAGCCCTGGGTACAGGCCAGCTGACATGGGTTTGATTAGTAGCTCAGGCAACTGAGGAAGTGGCAGAATATGGATGGGAGTGCCTATTCAATGTGGGAGGCTACTTCTTGATATGCTCCCTAAGGGGATGTGTGGTCTAAAGAGGGGAGTTGCCATCTGACAATCTATAAGCGTGGGGGGTAAAGACAGGGAAAGGGAGTATTTAGGTCATAAGAAAGATCCCCCCAGATGGAAGCACAAATGAGTCGAGCCCTCAGGACCACTACAGGCCCCAGCAAACAACACAGCAAGTCTGGGCGGGGGGAGGGGGGGGAGAGCTGGTAGACCCGGTGTGAACACTGGGTACTGGGGGCTGGGCAGGTAAACATGAGGTCTGAGTGGACAAAATCCAGTTTCTATCTACATACGTGTGTTTTTGTTTGTGCCTATATAATATTTTATATATACATACATGTTTACATCTCTCTCTCTATATATAGATATATATATAGATATATATATATATATATATATATGTGTGTGTGTGTGTGTGTGTGTAGGGGTTGCCACAGCAGATCATCTGTTTCCATTTCTTCCTGTCCTCTGCATATGCCTTCCTCCACAGTCTGCCTTCTGAAACAGAATAGGCAGAATGGAGCCCAACCAACTTTTGTTTGTTTTGTTTTTTTAGTGCTGGTGCTCATTCTCCAGAGATCCAAACCAGGCCGTACTTTACCTTCTGACATAATTGGTACTGCAAGAAAATGGCAGTAGATCTTTCTCCCTTCATTCTCTACAGATAATTTGGCTGATCTCTGCAGCAGTAACACGTTTCTTACCTGACTTAGGTTTTTTTTTTTTTTTTAAGTGACACAGTATATGACAGTTGATAGAAACAAAAGGAGAAATAGTAACTCAAGCAAATAGATCTTGAGAATTCATTAGTTAGGCATAATGTTGGGATCTCTGGCATTTGACTGAAAATTAAGAGATCAAACAGTGTTGTCAATCCATCCCCTAAACCACCTACCTTTGTGAAGGACGCAGTGAAAACAATAGAAGCAAGGAAGGTCAAGCTTAGCTAACCCACCACTAATCCCAAACTCATCCTGCAGGATCCCCAGAGACACCCAGGCAAGCAGAGCTATAAACTTTCCAATGGACCTTAGATGTGCCCAAGGGTTTCCTGCAAGTGGGCTGTGGACAGTACAGCTCCAAAGAGAAAAAAACAGGGGCTACACCTCATCAGGTGTTCATATAATCTCAAATGAATCTTGACAACCTGGAGCAGCAGCAGCACTTCTCAGAGATCCTGTACAGCTGCCCAATTCATTGATCTATTAGAAGCAGTAAACCTTGCTTCCCTGCAATGGAACTTCATTTCTGCTATTTTATCCATGATCACATTCTTACACTCATAAGCTATAACTGAAGACTATAGGTGCGGACACAGATTCAGTGGTAATTAATGAGCTCTGCTCCATGGCTGAGCTCTCATTAAATCAGTGTCATACAGTACAACACTACTTAAACTTGTCCACTGGCCAACCACCCAGTTCCCCTGTATCCCATTACTGGACAAGACTCCAAGATACTTAAATTCCTTCAGCTGTGGTAGTAAGAGAGAGCAATCTACTCTTACAGAAGGGGGCAAGGACTCCTGATATGAAGATGCTTATATTCATCTCACCCACTTCACACACAAACACCAATGAAGTGCCTCAGTGCACACTGGATATCGAAATTTCTTAATGCCATGACACAAACATCTATGAAAAACTAAGCTAGAACCCTCACACCCCCAATATGGATAATCTCCAAACCTCAGCTGTGCCTTGCTAGCCTGTCCATGATCATTAACAAAAGGAGAGATGAGTGATCACTGTGGTAGATTCCTGTGCCTGACCTGAATATACTGGAGTTAACCCATAGAAAGTGACAACTTTTGTGCCACAAATGGTGCAGAGCAGCAAATCCAAGATGCTCTTCTGCTGCAACACCTACTACAGGATATGGTACGGAACAGCCAGTCACATGTCACACATGCCAATCTTACAGGCAATCTCCCATGACCCAGCAAGGCTAAGGACATGGTACACTTCCTCAGCTGAAAAGAAATCTTTACGGTTTCTCCTGAATTAATTTTCAGGGGCAACAAGCATATGATCCCTCTGCAGTCAGAATACAGTCCTCCTGCCTCTCAGTCTGAAAATGACTACCATCCCACTTTGCCAGTCCAAAAGGAAGTACAACCGTGTACACTTACCATAAATGTAGATGTTTGAATGTGTTCACTGTTGCAGTCCTGACTTGTGGGACTTCCCACCATGGAAGCCCTTGGCTGGCCTGACAGAGAATATTTTCCCCCTCTTTCTGAAGTCAATGAACACCTTATCACTATGTTTGGGTATAAAGGGAAGTCTGCTGGTGCCATGACCACAATACTTTCTTGCCCTCAACAAGTCGGAGCCCCCCCCCCCCCCAGTGTTTCTTTGCGGCCAGGAGTCTGGGACTCTGTATTCCAGAGTAAGTGTGAAGGAGGAAGGGGGTTACCTTGACTGAAAGGTGAATGCCCTAGCATATCCCATAGACCTGAGGGGAAGGGGGGAATACTGCAACAGTGAATACATTCAAACATTGACATTTATGATGAGTACACAACTGCACTATGTTCATGTTTTACTGCTGCAGTCCTGACCTGTGGGATGATTTGCAAAGCTGAAAAGGAGGGTGGATGAACAGATTAACCACAGCTAAGGATGCCCCCTACAAAATAGCAGTGGCAAATTTTACTCTGGACTTGGAAAAGGTAGGAAGATGGTAATGTTTGGTGAAGGTATGCACTGAGGACTAAGAAGCTGCTTCCAAAATGTCCTTGGTGACCACCCCTTTAAGAAAGACAGCAAAGGTAGGCAGCATCCCTAGTGGAATGCATCCTCACAGCAACAGCGGGCTTCTTACCATAACGACTGTAGGAAAAGGATATACAGTGGGAGATCCATTTGGAAATAGTTTGTTTTGAAACTGGTCTCCCTTCAGGGCTACTGGCAAAGGCCACAAAAATTTTGTCCGATTTCCTGACATTCTTGGCTCTAAGCAGTAAGGCAGTTGCCTGCGCACATCCTCTCTCTCCTTTGTTCTCAGGGTTAGGAAAGTATGTAGGTGAGTGCTGGTCTGTCTGGGTAGAAAATGATGAAAGGTTCCACACACAAGGGCCTGAAGCTCTGACACCCTTCTAGCTGAGGTAATGGCTATTAGGAAGGGTGTCTTCTAGGTCAGAAATTTTATATCAGCGAAAGCCGCTGGTTCAAAGGGTGGAAGGTGAGCTTCTCCAGAATGAAAATCAGGTTTCAGGGAAGAACAGGAGGTTTCCTGGAAGGCCTTATATGGACAACCTCTCTCAGAAACTGTTTTATGATGAGAAGGCAGACAGGCAGAAATAGCTGAAGCATGGATTTTTACAGGGGAGTAGGAGAGACCTTTTTCAAAAAGGCTGGATAAGTATGACAGGATGAAAGGGAGCAGAGTCTGACAAGGGTTTTGTCCCTTTTGTCTGCACCAAAGAATGAATCTTTTCCATTTGGTGGAGTAAGAATTCATAGTACTGCATCTCCTGGCCTCTGAGAATTTCCATGACCTGCTTGTTGAGGAGCAATCACTTCCATGGATTAAGGTATCATCCAGGCTGCGTGTGTGTGTGTGTAGGTTGGGGTGTATTATTGTGCCCCTGTTCTGCATTAGCAGGTCCACACTCTGGCAACTGCCGTGGCTCCCTGTTGGTTAGACTGAGTAATAGAAGGTACCAGTGCTGGTTCGGCCAATATGGGGCTCTCAGAATTGTCCTTGACCCTTCTTCCCTTATTTTCAACAATACCCTGGACAGCAGTGGTATTGAGGGGAAGACAAAGGAATAGGCCTGTCCAAAGAAAGGAAAAGCCATCTGTCTTTCAGTCATACTTTATTTTGTTTCTGAAGCGTAACTTTACATGAGCATTTTTTCTGGAGGCAAAAAGGTCTATTTGTGGTAGTCCCCATTTTTCGGTCATGCTGAGAAATACTTCCAGACGAAGTTGCCATTTATAAGGGTCTAAAAAATGGGAAAGGCACTCTTAACCAAACCAATAATCCAACGGAAAAGTGCCTTGAGCAGAGAAAAAATGCGCCGAGGTAAATCCAAACTGTTTATTTGTATAAACACGAAAAACACAACGAACAGCCAAGAACACACAAACGCCTTTACAATCCTTGCATTTTCGTCTCAATGATAAGACTTCATCAGATGACCAGTGTTAAAGTAAATTAATCATTTATACTTAAATTAATTACTACTCAACCAATGAAATTAAACAAAAAACTTTAAAATAACCAATGACATTTCCACGAAAGGCAATGTTAAAATTACAAGTTCATTAAAACCAGTTTGTTCAAATATTACACTTCTCCATTGAAAACATTCCTAACACAAATAAATAATCCCATTAAAAGTTGTTTGAGATAGTTGAAATAGGTAAAAATAATCTTTTATGTTTCATTTCATGAAAAATAAAATATGTTTCATTAACTCACTGAATTTGATTCATATACATTATAGTTAAGTATTACCATCTACTGGCCAAAAGTAAAATGACATCCCTTAGCATTTAAAGTTTTGCAGATCTTAATTTTAATAGTGGCAAATAGAGACAGTCATTCAACCCAGGGGAATTTCCTTCTTCAAGGGTAACTTGCCACCACAGTTCCCTGAATTCTATCCTCTCTTCCCATGGGCCTCCCCTTATGTCATTCTTAATCTGTTCCAATACAAGGAAGGAGAAATCTGCTTTTACACAGGACTTAGTGTGTTTATACAAAGCACTACTTTCTTTCTTTACTGAAATGTCATAAATATGTTCGTAGATCCTTCTCATCATTCTTTTGGTTTTTCTGACATAGAAGGATCTACATTCTGAACAGACAGCCAAAGAGACTATTCCCTTTAGTTTCACAATTATAATAAACACTGTCAATCCATCTTTTCCGGCTCTCCAAATAAATTTTGTCTGTATTCATAATATTCACACATTGAGAAGTGTCCGCACTTGTCTGTCCTTAATCTCCTTCTGTTATGGATAGGTTTATTACCCCCTATGTTCAAGTATATACTTCCTGAACTATAATGTATATGAATCAAATTTAATGAGTTAATGAAATATATTTTATTTTTCATGAAATTAAATATAAGATTATTTTTATCTATTTCAATTATCTCAAACAACTTTTAATGGGATTATTTATTTGTGATAGGAATGTTTTCAATGGAGAAGTGTAATATTTGAACAAACTGGTTTTAATGAACTTGTACTTTTACCATTGCCTTTCGTGGAAATGTCATTGGTTATTTTAAAGTTTTTTGTTTAATTTCATTGGTTGAGTAGTAATTAAAGTATAAATGATTAATTTAACACTGGTCATCTGATGAAGTCTTATCACTGAGATGAAAACGCGAGGATTGTAAAGGCGTTTGTGTGTGTTCTTGGCTGTTCGTTGTGTTTTTCGTGTTTATACAAATAAACAGTTTGGATTTACCTCGGCGCATTTTTTCTCCGCTGAAGGCACTTTTCATTTATAAGAGTCTGACAGGGTCCTGCTTGAAGTGATCTGCTAGTGGACTGGTTTCTCCTGCTAGGTACTGTGCCATGACGTGCAGCCTCAGGGAGTTAGGCGACAAAGGGGGAAAGAGTGGGTCCCCCCTACCTTGTTTATGTACCAAATAACTGTGGTATTGTCAACCAGAATGACTCTGGGTTTAAATTTCTTTTGGAAGGCAATTGGGCCTTTTTGGATTGCCATTAGTTCTTTTAGGTGGTATATTTGTTTCTGAACTCGAGTCCCATTTGCCTCGAGTCTGGAGGTTGCTGAAGTGGGCTCCCCAAGATATTTCTGGTGCATCTGTTGTCATAGAGTTTGGTCCTGAGGGATAAACCTGAAGGGAAGGCCCAGACTGAGGAAGCATGCTTGGGCCCACCATGCAAACTTTTTCCTGAAGCAAGGAAGCAGTTTTATTCTGAAGGTTTGAGATTGCGAATATTGACACCACACAATTCTGAGATACCACTGCATTCTTCCCATACGCAGTCTGGCCAGGGGATCATAAGAATGCAAAAGGCCATGTATCCCATGATACTCTGTCTGTGAGGTATTTCCTGTCCAAGATCTTTTTGAAGTAAAGGTTTAGAAACGTATCCTTGTCCTGAGGAAGGCAAGCTTTCTGAAGAGCCATGTCCAGTAAGGCTAGAAGCACAATCCTGCTGGTAGGGTTTATTTGAAATTGTCATGCAGTGATGGTGAACACTGCCAAAGTTGGTAAGCATTGGGTATAATGCATGTCTGCCTTAAGTTTTTCTAGGCTTGTTGCTTGAATGATGCAATTGTCTAAGTAAGGGTAAATCTGAATTCCCTTTGTTCTGCAGAAGATTATCAACAGTGCTAGGCATTTTGGGAAGACCCTGGGTGCAGCAGATAAGCCAATGAGCAGAGAACAGAACTTATAGCACCTCACACCTGCTCTAAAGCATAAGATCCTTCTGTGCGAGTCCTCTATGGGGATATCGAGGTATGCATCTTTTAAATCTAAGGTTACCATGAAACTGTCAGGGGGTAATCATGGGCACTAGTTTTTGTTGAATTAGCATTTTGAATTTTGGGATGTGTAAGAACTGGTTGAGCCTTCACAGGTCTAGAAATGGCCTCCTGGTACCTTCTTTTCTGGGAACCAGGAAAATTCGGGTCTATATTACATGAATGAAAAATAATTTAAGCGAACGGGATTTAATATCGAAATGCACGTCATTGAGCTGTTGATAGTGAGATTGCCGTACAGTGAACTTTGGAACATTTGCCCTTTCCTCACTGTAGTGCGATCTCGGAGTTGGTATATGTAATTAGCAGGGGGGGGGGGGCACCACAAGACCAAGTCCGATGAAGTGCATTTCGATATTAAATCCTGTTCGCTTAAATTATTTTTTTGATCATGTAATACAGACCCGAAAATTCTGGAGTAAAAGCCTTTTCCTTATATGGACTTTGGTACTGGTTCCACAGAGCCTTGAGCGTAAAGAAGATCTCTTTGGGTTAAAGCCTCTGTCTTTTGATTTGGAGGAATGTCTGGGAAGCCTGAACAAATCAAGGGTTGTTTGAACTTGAGTTTGTAGCCTCTTTGAATAGGGTTTAACATCCATAGTTCCCTGGTAATGAGCATCCGATTCTTGTAAAAAAGCAACCCCCCCCCCCCCACCGGGTGAGGGAGAGGGTAGGGACAAGGGGGAAGGGAGTGCCATGACCCTGTTACTTCTTCAGGATCATGTCCCCAGGGAACTAGCAGGGTGAAATTGCCATTGGTGATGCCTTTAGCTTCTTTCTCTACCAGGTTTCCTTTGTCTAGGCTTAGACTAGGGGTGTCTGGAAAGGAACAATGTTTGGTAGGATAACTTTGGCTGAATCAAGGGGGTTGGACCTGAAGGAAGTCCTTGCCAGTTTTAATGGACTTGTCCTACATTTTCTTAAGGACATCTTCAGCTTTAGGATGAAAGAAAATCTTTGCAGAAGTGGGCATTTAGAAGACTGGACTTGACATGCACTGGAAGGGAATGCCCTCAGCCAAGCATGTCTTCTAATGATGGGTTTTGTGGCTGCTGTCTTGCTGGAGGCTTCCAAGGCATCATAGGTGCAGTGCAGAGAATGCTTAGCCATCTAAGAGCAGAAGTTGCATACATCCATTAACTCCTTTGAAGGGACCTTATTTTCAGTCTCCATTAGTTTTTGTTCCATTTGGTCAAGAACAGTTTCTTGGTACTTCAGCATATAAAGCTGATAGTTTAAAGCCCTCATGAGAAGGGTAGCAGAGTCATGGACTTTCTTTCCAAACCTGTTTAAGGATCCGCTTTCCTTGTCTGTAGGCAAAGGGTTTTGGGGACAGCTAGCCTTTGGTCTCTTATGGCCAAGAGTCACCACTTCAGGATCTGCCACAGAGTTCTTAAAAAAGTGTTTGTGGGAATCTAGAACCCTTTAAAATCCATCAAGCTTTCAAGGGCCTGGGGGAGCACAGAGTCTGCTTATAAAGAAGACATTGTCTACCAACCCTAAGACCTGGGGGAATGGCAAGGGGGTTTACGCACAGGGAGATTAATTCCCTAATCCTTTTCTTGGATTGGGTGTAGTCCTGAGATTCCAAGTTGAAGCGCTCCCTCAGGGCATGCAATGTCACCCCAAAGGAAATATCCTCTAGGGGGAGGCTGAGGCAAGGTTCTCTACAGAGTCAGATTCCCCACAGGAAGCAATGGATGGACCCTCCCTCAAGGATCGATTCATCCTGATCTCAATCCTCCTCCTCAGTCGTGGTGGGGTATCGCTCTTTCTTTTACCAGGGGTTGTTTCAGGGGGGAGGAAATTTTCTGGATCTGACCAAGGAAATTGCATCCTCAGCCAATCTCACTAGGTCTTTTTGGTAGGCCTGGGAGTGGCAGCCTAGGCTGAGGCAAGGTGGGGGTACCTTTTTTGGAAATGGACTTAGGTTCTGTACTACCGCCAACCTCCACACCAGCACCTAAACGAACAGGAGCTGTGGGCCAAGGCGATCTCCTGCCGATGCGAAAAGCCGTCATTAGTTTTAGAGTGGTCATCAGAAACCGGAGCCTGCAAAGTAGTTCTGGACCCAACCAATGAGCTAAGTGCTTCAACTTGTAAGGAAGTCGAGGAACCTGAATACATTTTGAGACTCCAAATGGGTCTCAATAGGGGCCTGTGCCACCACCTCTGTTGAAGGGATCTGTAAAGCTGCCTCAACTTATTTGGCAATCACAAGCCTAGGAGGACTAGCCAACAGTGAACAAGCTTTGTCTGACATCCTAAATCTGAAGTGTTTTTCCTTTTTCCACCTAGGAAGATGTACATCAGCTCGACCAGCGGACAACATGGTATGCAAATACCCTGATGACTTACTGAAGTGTTTAGGCAGAATCTCAGCCCTACAGCTGATAGTTCTGCTATTAAAACGAGCATAAAACTGACAAGTTACGAACATGCTGCTCGGACTCCAAACAAGTCACACAAAAGAAATATTAAAGTCCCGGTGTGGTAGATATTTGCCACAGTAGAGACGGTTAACAACTTTCTCTGACATTAGTCAAAAAGCACATGAAAAATTTCCCAGTGGGGTACTTGGCTTTAGACATCATCCTTTTCCGGTGCAGACTGACTGACTCACTAACTAGCGATCTGCTTCAGGCTCTGATGGCAAGAAAGTACTGAGGTCATGGCATCAGCAGACACCCTTTATACCCAAAACTAGTGACATCAGATAGGGCATCCGCCAACTTCAGAAAGAGAGGAAAATATTCTTTGGTAGTCGGGACAGACAAAGGCTTCCATGGCAAAAAA
Organism: Protopterus annectens; assembly: GCF_019279795.1. Lineage (NCBI taxonomy): Eukaryota > Metazoa > Chordata > Ceratodontiformes > Protopteridae > Protopterus > Protopterus annectens. The sequence goes on from NC_056743.1 coordinate 96,679,197, forward strand.
TCCCACAAGTCAGGACTGCAACAGTGAAATATGAAGAATATCTTTCCATTCTTGTGGGTTTACTTACTCAAATGACTCAAGATGGATCAATCGGTTGGAGATATTTACACAAAAGATGGCAAGGTGCTTCCACCTGATTTACAGGGGAAAATGCATGCGAGACCTCCTGTGCTGGCTAACTGCCTAATAGTGTTGGGTCATCTGTGTTCATGGATGCTGGACTGGATTTACATTCTGAGCCTGGCTGTACTGATTTATCTGCAGTGTTTGCAAAAAGTTGTTTGATAAGAGCATTTGCTAAACGGTGAAAGCTCCACTGTGCAGTCTTTCACTTTGATGGAAAAGATCTTCAGATTTGAAAAGCTTTTAAAAAACTCCAGTAGTTTACAGCTTGGCAACATGTTTTTTTTCAAAAGAATTTAAATGTCAAGCAAGTACCTAAGGGTCTACATGTTTTTTGGTTTCTTAATGGATTGATTAAGGCTGTTTTACATTTCTAACTGTTAGCTTTATTTGACCACGCAGGGTTTGAGATGATGAAGTCATTAATTAATGACAATGCGAGGCAAACGAAGTTGGAATGATGACATTAATCATACAGAGGATACTACGCAGAACTTGCTATTTCCTGAATATGAGGGCACTTTTCAATGTGTACTTTCTAATGTTGTGAAGCACTGAGATCATCCTTTCTAGAAAAGAGAAAAATTTAAGGAGGGGTGAGAGACAATACAAGGAAAAAACAGCACACCCTACCCTGGCTGTTGAAAATCCCCCTTGTTGGGATTATGGTGGTGGACTTGATGAAAGCATTGTCAATTATGCTTCTGACAGTTTTTTAGTACAGCGACCACTGGTGAAACATTCCCAGAGATTTCAACAGGCCAGCATGGGACAACAGTTGAATGGTCACCAGGAAGGGATGAGTTAAGCTACTGTTGTCAATCAGGGCACAAAATAACAAACGAAGGGGGAAGTACAAGGGCCACAAGTAGAATTACCTGTGTTTACGGACTTTACCTGCGATTCAGTCTCTGAATGTGGATTTTTTTCTTATTATTTTTCTAGTTTTTTTGATTCTGTGGATAATGTGCACCTTGACAAACTCAAAATAATTATGAAACCAAATACTGATCAATATAAAAGAAATCCAGGCCACCTTGTTGAGGTAAAAAACAGTCTTTATGATAAGCCAACAATTCCAAATATGAGCACTTTTGTCTACAAACTAGACTTCATCCCATAAGAATCATATACATCTGCTACCATTTCCTTAAATACCATTTCCCCCAAGTTAATCAATTAACATTTAAAAGGGAACTCATTTTGAAGTTGCACTTTTCGAAAGTTTACCATCTCTGTGCATTTTCCAAAATGCAGCTCCTGCAGAACAGTTTTTGCTTTAACCCCATATTGCCCTATATTACCCAAAAAAATACCCAAAATAGTCAACACTTTCTTGTTTGTAACAAGTATTTTCTAAGATCTTTTTATTCCTTTTTATTATAGTATGTTCGGTAACGAAAATTTTGGATTCAATGATATATTTTGCAAACATCTCCGACAGGATTTATGTCATTATTGATTTATTCATAACATATCTTTTGGTGCAGGGGGTTGACTCCTTTTAATATGCACAGTTGTTGTAGTAGTATGAGAAATGCACATTTCTTTCTACATTTTTATTCTACATTATGTATAAAACTTTAATTCAAGGTTATTATGGAATTTTTTTTCCCTAGAAACTGTTCTGCAGGAGCTGTATTTTGGAAAATGCACAGAGATAGTACACTTTTGAAAAGTGCAACTTCAAAATGAGTTCCCTTTTAAATGTTAATTGATTAACTTAGGGGAAATGGTATTTAAGGAAAGGGTAGCAGATGTATATGATTCTTATCTGATGAAGTCTAGTTTCTAGATGAAGCGCTCATATTTGGAATTGTTGGCTTATCATAAAGACTGCTTTTTACCTCAACAAGGTGGCCTGGATTTCTTTTATATTGATCAGATAATGTGCACCTTGAGACAGATGTTGAACAACCGCTGTGCTCCTTAATGACAGAGTCTTTCCAAGTCACAAGTGATAATTCAATAAAGGTGTTTAAAAATATAGCACTTTGAATAAACAAATTGCACACCAGGAAGCTTAATTTAGCACTTATGTAGAAGTATGGCAACTCAGGGAATACATCTGAAGGGCTAAAGAGGTGAAGTACTTACAACCCACTTTACTGCCTACTACAGCCCTATATGAGCACTTGTGTGAAAATTAAATTAGCCAAATATCCTGCAACAATAAAAAACAAAAAAGTAAAGTATTTTTTTAATTTAACAAATGATAAAAGGAATGTTTTAAAGTTACTGCAAGGTAACTGACAAAGGGGGTGGAGTTGTTACTATGGATGTGTGTATGCTCAAAAATGTTGCACTATGTAAATGGTGGAATATATTTTATTACTGTTCCTACTAATGAAGTACATATTGCCGTAAGGTGTAGTATTTGACATTATTTCACAATGTTGTCTGAATAAAGATCTGGTTGTCTAGTGAGGTTCAAAAGGCCCATTAAATGAAGTATTGTTGGGATCTCCAGTGCATAAATCCCTTCTTGATCCCCCTCTGTACCCCACTGTGGCAGCAGGGGGATCAATAACAGAGCCCTTAACAAAATACATTGCCAAAATGTTAAAGAACTTCCTTGATGGCAAATCACATCTATTGAAAGAGTCTTGGCACGTTTCGAGTGTGACAGCCATGGTTCAATATACTGATTCAGCATTATTTGTGGCAGTGGATGCTAAGGACCTAATCCTCCTGATCCTGCATGATTTAGAGATAGTATGGTTGTAGGAAGCCCTGTTCAAGGGGACTAACTTATCACAAAAGATATTTTAGTTATTTTATGTAAATGGTTTTAATCAATAACTATGTTTACTTTGACAGTTATTATAAACTGATTATAGGGGTAGCTATGGGAGCTGCGGTTGCCCCTGTATTTGCGAACATTGTCTTGTCGTGGTGGTAAATGTTATACATTTTCAAATATGAATATCTTCAACACATGGTTATGTCTTTGTGATATCTGGATGACATACATTACTTGTCAAGGCTACGAGGAACAAATCAACAAGTTTGTGCTATACAAATAAATCAACCTCTTTTTTTTTACAATGTAAAGCACAGTCTGGCCAAAATAATTTTTTGGATGTTTTGATTGTAAAAAAAAAATAAAGACAAAGGTGTATGACTCCACAATTTTTCTTAAGGAAATATTCTCTAACAGCAGAGTAACACTGTGAAAGGCAGATGATTCGGCTATTACACTTGGCTTCTGATAAGCAAGTTTTTATGAATGAATTGAAGGCATTTGGGAATATGTTTACTGATGGAGGTTTGTTTGTGTCTTTCGGCTTTTCCCGGTTAGGGGTCGCCACAGCGGAACTCCAGTCCGCTAATGATTGGTAGTTGATTTTTACATGCAGAGTTACCAGCCCTGATGCACAACCTTCAACGAAGGTACGCCCATTCACGCACGTCTCCACGCAGAAGACGCTCTAGCTGAGAATCGAACCGGACAGCGTCTTACTGTGAGGCAACAACGCTACCGCAGCACCACCACCGCGGATTACTGATGGAGGTACACAAAGTTTAATGAAGAAGTCTAAAGAGGAAATTTTGTCTAGTAGGCACAAAATATATACACCCCTGATTCGATTCCCTGACACTGACTACAAATCTGGGAAATCATAATATTTTTTTATAGGGTTATGGTTTATGACTATAATTACATGGCTTCAGATATTCGTGGAGACTTGTTTAAATACTGGGACTTGGCGTTTGAACCTTTGGGTTTAAAAGACACACTTAGTGATAAACCCTTGATTGCTTACAAAAGGGGAAAGAATTTCAAATAGACAGGGCACCAAATGGTGCATTTGGGGAAACTGGCAGAAAAATGAAGAAATGTGGGAGTTGTGTTCAGTGCAGGTTTATAGCGGAGGGTCCCTGTATTACTGTTTAACACTACAATCGGGCCATGGTACCTAAAGGTAACGGAGGACACAACTGTAATACCAGGTGTGTGGTGCACTGTGCATTATGTTCGTTATGTCCAGCAGTTAATACTGGGAAAACTAAAAATCCTTTAGGCAAAGAATGTATCAGCATGTTTACGCAATGAGGAAGAAGGATGAAGCAAATGTATTATACAAACATTCCATCAAATGTGAAAATTTTAATACATTTGTATTTTTTATTTTAGAAAAAGTTACTCCCTCTATTAGAGGTGATAGATGGGAAGTGTGGTTGAAGTTAGGGAATTGGATTGGCAATTGTTGCTGGATGCCGTCACCCCACCTGATTTGAATGATAAGGTTTCTATATCTAGTATGTTACAGTTGAAAAAGAGACTGTCTAGTGTGATGTAGAGTTATGCTGATATTTATGTTTTGTAAACTGATTCAATAATATAATCTTTTAGAATTTTCTAAAATAATATTTAAAATAATGTTTTTATGTATTATAACATTTTATGTATTTATAATTTAATTAAATATAAAGTATTATGTATTATGCTTTATATATTAAGAATTAACTGGTAGAGTTTATGGACTGATTGGTATTGAATTACTTTTTAATTGTTTCGCTTGTTATATAAAGTAGTTTAACTTATTGTGTACAGTTCTGATGAAGTTCTGAGATTAGAAGGGAACAAAAATGCTCCAACTGTTCATCGCGTCTATATCAGCATTTCGAAAATTGAATAGTTCGAATCACTAAATGTCGAACTGACACGATCAAACTATCCAATTTTCGAATGCTGATAAAAATAAAAAAACAAACCAAAAAAAGAAATAACTGATGTAGGCAGGGGGCAAGCCCCCCCTGCACCCCCCCACACACACACTCCCCACTACTTAAATATACCAACTCTGAGACAGCAATACATTGAGGTAAATGGAAAACTCCCCTTATGGAGATTTCCGTTTACCCGTTCAACGTTCTACCCTTTCGGAATTCTCGATGCGACAATATCAAATTCGATATTGTCAGCATTCGAGATGTTGATGGGGACCCTGTTCATCAAATCTCCTGTGTTGTACCCAATTTGCAATGTTATTTCCTTTTTGGTTTTATTAGTTCTGGGACATTGGTAGTGTCAGCTTTTTTTGGAGGGGAATTTAACAGCATGCACACCATGCCATATACACCTACCAAAAGGATTAGTTCCTAAAAAATGAAGGCCATTATCACTTGCTAATGATAAGTTATCTTGAAAAATTGTCCTCTTCTCCCCAGTGTCTTCAAACATGGGGTGGACAGGGGAGGTGGTAAAGAAAAGGCCTCATTAGGAAATGCAATGGCTAGACAGTCGCGGTGACCAATAAATACAAACATTAAAAATGTAACAATAATCCAAATTTCAGAAATAACACTATGCAATTCAAAAGGACAATTTAAGATGCTAATCTCTATACAAGTTTCAAATAAATGAAAATACATTTATTTTAAGAGTTGGGTATAAATATTGAATTTCAGTTAATTTAAGACTAAGAGAACAGCCAGTGAAACTATTTCTTTGTTAGATATGATGTAGTGGAATAATGTTAGCAATGACTCACCAAAGATAACTTTTTACAGTGAAAAGTACAGTTTACAGGTGAAAAAAAGAAAAGTATGGTTAACCATATAGGATCACAGGAAGTTACTAGGCTACCGTCCCTGAGACCCTTACAAGCCTAGCCAAGAATTAAGCCCATGTTCCGACAAGTCAGCCCCTGATGCCCCCTTGTCCAGCAGGGACATAGGTGGAATCCCAGGAATATATTTTTTGTTCCCCAGCCAGTTATCCAGGTTGTGCTTAAAAAGGGTTAATGAGGTACTCTGCTTGAGAGGGAGTCTATTCCACAGAAGAGGAGACTCTGGGACACAAATCTGTCCTGGCAACAAGTCCTATTGATGTCACAGACCAGGTTGAGGTCACGCATGTGGGTTACTCAAATGCCGCTTGACTTGTGGATATGCAGGAGTCCCACCAAGGCAGGGTCTGAGATTGCTTTATATGTAAGAAACAGGTCACCTCTGAGATGTCTGTACGAGACTGAGTAGAGGGACAGGGCGTTTAGCTCATCTGTGTAGGATACATGTTTGAGGCCCTGGATTCACCTGGTGAGGAACCTCTGTGGTCTCTCCAGCTGCTGCACGTGCTTTGGCAGGTGCATGCCAAAAGGGGCATTGTACTCAATAATGGGTCTTATAAGGAAAGAATACAGGGATGTTATGACCTCCATGTCCCTGGATAAGATACCCTTTACTTATGAGGTGGGCCATGCAGACGGCTTTTCGAACTGAGGCAATACGGTGGTCAAAATTCAGTCTGCAATCAAACTGGGTGCCCAAGTTTCTCACAACTGACTGCATGCTTGTCATTAATGTGATAATTTGTGGGGACATCACTCCCCTCAACGTCGATGATGATGTATTTTTTGACATTCAGTTTGAGGCCATGTTTCCGGCACCAGTCATTTGTTTGGGTGAGACCTTTATGGAAGATGTCCACATCACTAGGGAAATTAATGACAGCGCCCAGCTTGCAGTCATCTGCAAACTTGGTCAGCCACAGCCCACTGGTTTTGGCCTGCATCTCAGTAAAGTATATTCCAAACAACAAAGGCCCAAGACTGATCCCTGGGGTTTGCCACTCATTACGAGTCTACTGCTTGAGGTGGCTTCCCCTATTTTGACTAGGTGGGTTCTATCAGTGAGCCAAGTTTGCTACCCATCTGGTAACATATGGATTGATGCCTAGATGAAAGTTCATCTATTATACCAGAGTGGGGAATAGTATCAAAGGCTTTGGCCAGGTCAAGTTAAGTGGCATGCACCATTTTCCCCTCATCCATGGCTTTGGTGACTGTCTCAAAGAAGTCAACCAAATTTAACAAGCATGACCCCCCCTTGAAGAAACCAAACTATGTGGGATCGAGTATTTGGAAGGTGCCAATGTCCTTGTTAATGATGGCCTTGCAGTTCAGGCTAGTTAGGCTGATGGGTCTATAATTTCCCAGATCAGTTGATGCTCAACCTTTGTGCAAAGGGATGACAGTGGCAGTCTTCCACTTGGCTGGGATGAAACTGGTACTCAGGCTTTGGCTGAATTTGGTGCCTAATGGTGCTGCAAGTTCCTGCCTGAGTTCATGTAGGTTGTAGCCTGGGATGTTATCAGGCCCCATGAAGGCTGTATTTTTATCCTTTGAGACGGCAGTGATGACTTCCTCCCTAGGGATAAGGGAAAGGGGGACAGGTGCTGGGAATGTCCTGATTTACTGATGGGGGGGGGGACAGAGGGATGAAGTTTTCAATAAACCTGTCTGCCAGCAGGATGGCTGTACATATGGTGTTTGTATATGCGGTCTCCTTGACCACTAGTTTTGATTAGATCTGAGTGCTTTCTTTGAGATTGCGGACATATGTGAAGGCGGCCATATGACTGTCTTTAGTAGATGTGGCCAGTTTGGACTCTAAGTTTGCTTTGGAGGATTTCATTAGTGCTCTTATTTGCTTGTTCAGGCTAAGGAAAGATTGCTTCCAATTAGGTACCTGCTCCTTCTTGGTCTTGGACAGCAATTTTTTTCCTTTTATTATAGAGTTTATTTATTGCAGATGTCCACCAGACAGACTTATTCTTCCTTGAGGAGGAGGAGGAGAAGGATTTGTCCTGATGGGTATTTCTGATTCCATACAGCTATATAAATGCTTGTATAGTACTTTGGTGTAGGTTTGGACATATGTGCCAGTTCCTATGGAGGGGGAGGGGGCTGTGAGAAACTGTTTATACCCTCCCTCAGGAGGTTGTAATCAGCTTTGGCGAAGTTTTTTTTGTTTGACCCTAGATTTGGGGGGGGGGGGTCGGTCTGAGGAGATGGTGAATTTGAAACTGACCGCTTTGTGGTAGGATCTTACCAGGGAGAATGACACTGTTGGGATTCCGCAGTGGTTACTCATGTTGGTTAATACCAATGTCCAAGATATTATCACCTCTTATGGGGGTGTCGACCAGCTGGTCCAAGGCATTTGCATTGACGAAATCAAGGAATCTCTGGGCATTTGTGTTTTGGCACGAGTAGTTCTTCCAATCTATGGTTGGATAGTTAAAGTTACCCAGGATCAGGGTAAAGGGTTGAATATTGATAGATTCGAAGAGGTCCAGATAGGTGGAGTGGGCATTTTGAGTGAATGTTGGGGACCTGTAGCTAGTTATGATTTGAATAGGGGTCTTGTCAATGGTTAACTGCACCTAGAGAGTCTCCTGTGTATCATACTGTTTTGACCAGCCTGAAGGTGTGTATGTCTAATATATATTGCAACTCCACCTCCTTTTGTTTTGCTACCCACGGTTTCGGGTCTGAATGTATGACAGGATGAGTAACCTGGTAAGGCTAGGGTGCTCTCTGCAGTTTTGATCCAGGTTTCTGTGACTTCACAAATGTCAGCATCTTCCAGAGTTAAGAATGCTTGCAATGAATGCAGTTTCATGTTTAGACTCCTAGTGTTTAGCAGCATGACTTTTAATTTGCGTCTTGATGAAATTTTCATGTTGGTAGCTTTAACCTCATGGCACTGCCTAAAAAAGGCACTATGGGGAGGCAAAAGCCTTTCCCAGAAGCCTGAAGCCCGAGACAAAAGAGAGGCCATCTGTGGCAAAGCATAGTGGTCTGTCGATGTTTTCTCAGGCTGTCAGGTACTGGATCCCCTTGGAATGACACCAGAAACTTACCAATTGTTAAATTCAATCATTTTCTGTTTGTATTGAGCCATCATTCTGGGTGACGATAATATGCTGTTTAAGGCTAAGAACATACCTGCCTGGGATACATTCAGAACGCTTGATCATGTCTCTCTTCATACAGCCCAGGGCGGTACGTCTCAAGTCATTCCCACCAACGTGAACTATGACAGAGTCATAACAGTACCTGTTGTTGACAGACTTGAGTGCATGGCTGAAGTGGTGTTTTCTGGCACCTGATAAACTAACCTTGACTTTCTCCTTACCCAGCACGGTGAGGGGCACACATGTCTGTCTCACAATGGCATTTCCTATGACTATACGTTGGGTTTATGTTTAGGCTTTAGTAGCTGTTAAGACACAGGTGTGTGGACTATGTGTGGTGCGATAGACAGTGGAGTTTGCATGTGTTTTTAACTTAGAAGTATCTTTTGTTTGGGTATGTTTTTGTTGAGGACCTCTGCATATGTGGGTGTGTGTTCTGTAGGTGGTGTTTGTGTTGACAACCTTCTCAGTGCCAGATATACTGACTTATGAGGGACAGAGCACATACTCTAGGTCCTTAATGTAATTGCATCTCTCACAAATTGTGTTTCTAGTTGTTAGTAGTAGAGGGTTGTCTGTATACATGAGGCAATTGCAACACTGTCTCAAGATGCCCATTATCAACCAGACTAGCAGGAGAAACCATAGGAAATTGTCCATTCATATTTGTCAGAATCTGGGCGAGAGAGGCCAGAGAGAGAGAGCTAAGGGAGTAAGGGGTGGAAGGTCTAAGAGAAGTACTAAGTGATCACATAAGTGCTACTAAGGTAAAATTTGTAGCTGGAATAGCTCACAATGGGTTATAAACAGTGCAGCTGTGGTATGTGACATGCAAACAAGCCCAAACCAGTTCAAATGCAGGGTTTAAATACCACAAAAAATAGAAGATTCTAGTAACACAGAAATCTAGCCACTCCTGCTAGCCCCTGCTTTTTTACCAATCAGCTTATGCCAGACAAGGTCCAGACAGCCCTGCTACTCTCACTAGCAGAGAAGAAAGGCCCCTACCAACAGAAGATGGCTACCAGAAACACAGAAGGCAAACACAAGATAGCTACCAACAGTTCTACATTTTGCTCGAGTTCTTCAGAATTGAGAGTAGTCTGTTTTTCTCAGTCATTTTTGTATATTCACATGTGGAAACTTTACAGAAGGAAGTTAGAAACTGTGGCTCCCTTTTTGTCTTACACAGCTTAACGATATCTAAATTTGGAATCACATCAAGGATAGCCCAGATTGTTAGATCAGGTTCATAAGAAGAACATGGTATATGAGACAGCAATGCAGAAACCTCTATGATATTGTCATTAAATATCATATAGCTCTAGATACAGCAAAAGGATACACAGGAGCAAGTTAAGGACAGATGGAAAAATACAGAATTACTGAAGTCAATGTGGGTGCCAAGTTAGTTCCATAAATCTTTACTGAAATACATTTTATGCATCTAAATCCCACTTCTCTGTTCCTGGATTCATTTTCAAAAATTAAGAATCATCCGCTACACCTCACAACAGCACATTCATAACGACTGTATGAAAGGGCACTGCAAAGGAGCACATCACAGGCTAACTCACAAATACTTCTTTGCTAAAGTAATAATACATTTGGTTAAACTCATTGAAAATGTCTTGCTTTCCCTCACTTGATCTGGCCCCTTAGTGCTCACAAATGTTAGGCTTCCTATGCGCAACATTCAATTTTTGGGCCCATGTGTTACTCCTTGTTCATTAACAAAGTTCCTTCTGATTTTCGTAACCTTAAAATGAGCTAGAATGCAGAAGAATTCCCCATGTTTCGCAATTCTAACACCTTTCAACATCTCCAATTTCTCCTTTATTTTGATCAAAGCTTTCACTGGTCTAATTCTGCAAAATGAAAACTACAATACAGAAAACTACAAAGGCTAGCAGCAATAACGCCTCCTTAGTCTAAAGGGACGTTCAGGCTGATCAAAGTTCATAGACTCATACAAGTATCTTCGTATAATCCTAGATCTCACTTCTCTCTATCAGCTATAGAGCATGTATTCTCTTCAAAGTTAAACATTTTTACAGACTTACAAACTAACTTTTGCAAGAAACTAGAAAGCCAATGCAAAAACTATTTTTACATCCAAATCAGTAATTACCCTCTCCCATTCTAGTTTATGTTACTCACTTAACACCATCATTGTAAAACAAAGTTAAACAGGGTTTGCCATTTTATTACTCCTGATGACACCAGTACTCAATGTCTTATAGTAGCCTCCACTACTAATACTGCCAATCATTACAATATCCACTCCTTTTTTACCCCAGTTTTATTATACCAACTATTTTATTTTTATCACCCTTTAGTTCAAACTAAAAACAGCCCATTAGAACTACTCCAAGATCAGCCTCCTGATAATGTCCGCCAGAAGATCCCCATCGGCAATCAACTTACATGAAAGACACTAGTAAACCTGCACCTATCATGTTAACTTGGGAATTAAACTTTCGACCTCATCCTCTTCTATAACGTTTTACTTAATCTTACATAATAAGTTATAACTACATGAATTACACTATCTTAATATTTTGTATTTTAAACAAATTACAGTTTTTATACTTTTCTTCTCCACATCACATATTCTTAACAAGTTCTGCTCCACATCACATATTCTTAGCAAGTTCTGTTCCATAACTGTGTTACTCCAACCATAAACAATCCAGCTCCATCTACACAAGGTATCCCTTGCAAATAATGTAAACTTATGTAAATACTGCTTTTTCAGGGCTGAAATAGTTACTGTCATTATTGTTATAACTGCAGGACAATCTTCTTAGCAATTACTGTTTGCATTTGTTTTAGTGACTTAACAAGTGTCACTAACTTAAGTTATGACTGAAAAAGGTGCTTGGATCAGCTTAACTATCCAATGAACAAATAGTCAAAGAAGTAAAGAGAAAAAACTCAAAGGTGATTTTCAGTTTTAAAATAGTAATGTAAAATCAAAGTTATTGCAAACTGCATGTAATATCATCCTTGTGAAAAAAGGCAGCTACACTCAAGGTTGCAAATTATGCAATGTTTCCTGTTATACAGAATGTAAGACAGCAAGTTATTTAACAACAGACTGCACTAGTTAAGTGAATCCATGTGAGCAACAATGTACACACAGATGGCAGGTGTATGCAGCAAAGAACATCCATTCATTCTCTTTGTATCTATTCAATCTGATTCAGGATTGCAGGAAAAATGGGGGCTATCCTGGCACTTACTGGGTACAAGTTAGAGGAACTAAATCTGAATGGGGCATCAACCAATCACAGGATGCATATACACACCATCATACAACACGCGCACTTGAGTGATATGGAGGAATGAGATGTGGGTGGAAAACAGCTGCCAAAACCCCATGCAGACATGGAGGATATACAGATTCTGCAAAACAGGTACCCAAGCGAAGCACCAAACTGACAAATCAAGTACCGAGAGACAGCAATGTTAACTACTGAACCACTGTGACATCCAGCAGAGATGAAAAAATTTATATTCAACCACAGCAATCAAAATGAAAACCATGCAACAGAGACCCCATGCAGGACACAACTACTATTCCTACTTGGCCCTTTAAACAGGTCATTCCTCCTCTTTAATACTGCACAGAAAGATAAAAAAAAAAACAAGGCAAATAGTTTAATCTAACCAGTATGTAATATACTTACACATATGCATATAATATTAATTAGTACAACGATATTTCCTACAAAATCGATGTATGGATGGCTGAAGACAAATTGCAGCTTCTTCATATACGAAGACTGATACTCTGGCTTAGGTGGATGCTTAAAAAAAATCAAGAAAAAAAAACAATCATTAGAACATGTAGCTCATTTTCATGTACAGCATTTTTTGTTAGTTAAATTGACAATACATAAGCACCATATAAAGCTCATTTGTGTAAAGGACCTCTGCAGTTCATAACTTTTGGGATTTTCTACTCTGGTATCCCTAGGCAAGAATGTTTCTGAAACATTTCTAGCTCATCACGTCACTGGGAGGGCAAGAACACAGACAACCCATGCACTCCCCATTTAAACCCCCCCATACACTTAGTAATCACAATCTGAAAAACTTACCTCTTGTACAGAGATTGCCAAATTACAACAAAATCCATCTGGAGATGATGGGAGGAGATGACATCCAAATGCCGAGGATGACTGGAAGATAATCAGCACCGACTGCAATGGCTCTGCTCACAGATAAACTAATAAAAGTCAGACCTAACGTGTTCACCTTAAGGCTCTGCAGCCACATGGTGGCAAAAATAATGTTAGAAATCCACTTGGGGTTTAAGTTAGCTTTAGCCACTGCAAGACCCTCTTGGTGATAAAGTAGACAAGTAGTTTGTCTTCCTCAACTAATTCTTAAGTATAACATTAACTTGGTATGATGATGTGCATCTAGGATATGGATGGTTCCCTCTCATCTGGATTCTGTTCATGAAAAAGAAAAGGAGGTGAACACAGTTGTTTAAAGACCAGTCTAAAACAAAATTTGGGAGAACATATGTGCCAGTCATACAGAACATCTAATCTCTGGCGTAAAACATAACAAAAATAAAAGGGTACCTACACAGAGCAGCCTGCTGCTCAAAGATCATGTGGGCAGTGGTAACAGCTACCAAGAGAAGCATTTTCTAAGAAATTAATTTCAGAGCCGGTGAACAAGTTCACCCGAAATGAGAGGAAATATTTCAGTCAAAGTTAAACTCTCAGACAAAAGGAAGTCTCTAAAGGTGGGCAAATATGCAGAACCTCTTTGAAGAACTGCTTAACCCAGTCATTGTTGGGACAGTCTGCCCCCCAAAGTTATGATGCACAGAGATGCCAGAAACAGTCTCAGATCACTGAAAAGCAGAGACCAAAGGCAAATAAGGTGCCCAAAAATAGAAGTTATGTTCTTACCATAACGTTCCATGTTAGTTGTCTTCTCGCCTTCTTCTTGCTGGATGGGTTCGGAGCCGACCTCGGCTCCGACTCGGCCACTCTAAAAGCTCGAGAGTTGGTTCCACCGGCTCGAGGCTCCCCTTATATCCCACAATGCTAGGCGAGAGTTACCTCAGATCTCGTTTGTAAGCTAACCCCAGCTTATAATAGTAATAGAACAACTCTAAATAGAGTCCACCTCTAACAACAGGGAGAAAGAAAGGTGACCTACATCCTGATTCAGGAAATATGCAAGCAGCATATGCCTAAGAAAAGAGGTGGTAGAAAGAGAGGTCACAATCACAACTCCTCTAGGTCTGTCCAGGCCAGGGCGAAGCACGGTGGGACGCAAGAAGAAGCGAGAAGAAGACAACTAACATGGAGCGTTATGGTAAGAACATAACTTCTATATGTTAAGTTGTCTATCTCGCCTTCATTCTTGCTGGATGGGACCGCGTCCCTAGCACCTTGTCCCGGGTGGCCTAACGGAACAGACTCCTGAGAACAGTGGAACCAAAGTTAGCTCTATGCCTAGAAGCTAAATCCAACTTATAATGAGAAATGAAAGTGTGAGGAGTAGCCCAAGTAGCCGCTGCACAAATGGTGTCAATAGGCAGTCTGTTTTGGAAGGCTAAAGAAGTAGCCAAAGCTCTGGTAGAATGGGCCTTAGGTTTATTAGGCAGCTTTTGGTGTCTAATCTCATAAACAAGGGTAATCAGAGATGTAAGCCATCTAGATAATGATACCTTTGAAACTGAAAGTCCTTTTCTGCTTTCTGCATAGGAGATAAACAGTTGGTCAGATTTTCTGAATTGTTTTGTTCTATCCAAATAGTACCTCAACTGACGATGAACATCTAGCCAGTGTAATTTTTGTTCAGACCTATTGGAATATTCTGGAAAAAGACAGGGAGGTCAATGCTTTGATTTAGATTTGACGTCGAGACTACCTTAGGCAAGAAGGACGGGTTGGTTCGTAAGGATACCCTGTCCTTATGGAACAATAGATAAGGAGGTCGACAGCTGAGTGCATGAAGTTCTGAGACTCTTCTAGCTGAAGTAATAGCTACCAGAAAGAGAGTCTTCCATGATAGCAATTTTAAAGAACAGGAGGCTGCAGGTTCGAAAGGGGAGAATCAAAGAAGTAAGAACTAAATTTAGGTCCCAAGGAGAAGGAGGATTTCTTATAGGAGGTCTGAGAAGAAAAACTCCTTTCAAAAAGGCTTTGCAAAGCTTGTGGGACATTAAGGCAGATTCAGAAATACCTACATGAAAGTTAGAGATAGCTGCCAATTGAACTTTAAGAGTAGAAGGGATGAACCTGCATGGAAGAGTTCAGCTAGAAATTCAAGGACTATTTGGATGGAAGCAGTGAAAGGATCTATGTCCCTTCCTTGAGCCCAATATGTGAAACGTTTCCACTTACTCAAATAAATCTTCCTAGTGGAAGATTTATGGGAAGCTATCAAAATATCTCGAACAGAGTGAGATAAATGAGGAAGCCTGGCTAATGTTGGAACTGGAGGAACCAAGCAGTGAGGTTCAGAGAGGGGAGGGAGCGATGTAACTGACCCGATTGATGGATCAAAAGGTCTGGAACTAGGTCCAGATGCCAAGGTCGCTCCAGTAGAAATTGATGTAGAAAGGGGAACCACACCTGTCGAGGCCAGTAAGGAGCAATGAGGATCAACGAGGCCTTCTGAGCGATAGCTTTCTGTATCACCTGAGAGATTAGTGGGAAGGAGGAAATGCATACAGAAGTCCCCGGGGCCAAACTTGGACTAGAGCGTCTCTGCTGGGTTGGCCTGGTAAAGGGAATAGAGTGAAATAATGTCTGCACTTGCTGTTTTGGGGAGTAGCAAAGGATCGCAGCAAGGCTGACCCCACTTGAGAAAAATCTCTCTCACAACAGAGTCTTTCAGAGACCACTCGTGAGGCATGAGGATAGCTCTGCTCAATTTGTCCGCTATTTGATTGGACTTCCGGGATGTGCGTTGCTATCAGAAAACGCTGAGAAGAAATCGCCCATTGCCACAATCTGAGTGCTTCTCGACACAGGGGTAGGACCTGGTTCCGCCTTGTTTGTTGATGTACCACACTACAGACATATTGTCTGTCTGGATTGCAATCGTTCCCAAGGGGAGAGAGTCTTGAAGGGCTTGCAACGCTAAAAGCACTGCTCTCATCTCCAGAACATTTATGTGCAAGTGGCATTCGTCTGGTTGCCATGTGCCCTGGACCGTCCTGCCCTGATAATGCCCCCCCCACCCGATCAGGGAGGCGTCCGTTGTCAAAGTAGCAACCGGAGGGGGGGGGACAAAGGGTCTTCCCAACCAGAGCTGAGGGGAAGACATCCACCACATGAGATGATTTCTGCACGTCTGCGTGATCATAATGGTGTGGGACACTGGAAGTTGCTGGTATGACCATTGTGTAAAGAGCATCCATTGAAGGATTCTCATGTGGAATCTGGCTAATGGAAGCAGAGGTATGGCAGCCGCCATAATTCCCAACACTTTCAGAACTAACCTGGCTTTGATTCTGTTGTTGTTGAAAAGGAGTGAGACCAGTCTGTGTATGTCTGTTATTCTCTGATCTGTTAGCCTCATGAACATGTTTACTGTGTCTAGATTTGCGCCTATAAAGGTAATAGTACGACAAGGCGACAAAACAGACTTTTCGCAATTTATTGAAATGCCTAACTTTTGACAAATGCGAAAAGTGTAATCCCTGGCCATCAGAAGGAGATGCTTGGTGGGGGCTGTGAGGAGCCAGTCGTCCAAATATGGAAACACCTGGAATCCTTGTCGTCTCAGGTGAGAAGCTACCACTGCCATGCATTTGGTAAACACCGGGGCAGTGGTGAGACCAAAGGGCAGGGCCCTGAATTGAAAATGACTGGTTCCCAGCCTGAAGCGGAGGAATCTTCTGGAGCGTCTGTTCATTTTATGTGATAGTACGCATCCTGAAGGTCTATAGAGCACATCCAGTTTCCTTTTCCCAATAGGGGAAGGATGGACTGCAGCGTGACCATCCGAAATCTTGTTTTCTTGACTGATCTGTTCAAGATACTGAGATCCAAAATTGGTCTCCAGTCCCTGTTTTCTTTGGAACTAAAAGAACCTTGAGTACATTCCGGATCCTTCCTGGTCTGCTGGAACTGGCTGAATTGCTCTTTTGCAAGCAGTTTTGAAATTTCCAAAACCGCTAGATCCCTTTGTGGTGGAATATCTGGAAGGGATTTTTTGATTGTTTCGAATGCGAAGAAAGGGGATAGAATAGCCTTCGGAAATGACGGACTGTACCCATTTGTCTTGAGTCAGGGATAGCCAGGCTTTTGGGTACAGTGACAACCTTCCCCCGACTGCCTCAGAAGGTGGGCAGCCGTGCAACACCTCAGGGATGCTGAAAGGGCTTATCAGAGAAGGCTTCTCGATTGCCCTGGTTCTCGGAGCCCCTGCCTCGAGGCGGCGTCTACCATTGTTATTCCCGCCTCTGCCTCTGGCAGGGTAACGACTTTGTGCGTCAGGCGAAGTCCCTTGATTTTGTTTACGGAACCACATTTTCCCACTTTTCTGGCCTTTGGGGTAAGGCCTAGAAGGAGTAGAAAAACGGACTCCGGCGGCAGAAAGAGTCTTGCCATCAGTCTCGCACCTAGTCAAGGTTTCTTTCACTTGAGGACCAAAGAGAGATGATCCATCAAACGGGGAGTTAGTGAAAGACGTCTTGAAGGGGTCCGCAAAATTGCATAGCCGCATCCAGGCATGCCTACGTAAGGCCACACCTGTCCCTGCGGCCCTACTCGCTCCATCAGCCGCATAAGAAAGGAGGCGCATGGAGGAGTTGGCTATGGAGTTAAGGGTAAATAGAAAACTGTCAACGCCACAGACATGCAGGTGAATGGTGAAAAAAGTTTTTTCTTTATTGCACTCTGGTACCTCGGCCTTCGCCTTCTCAAGGAATACATTTAATTTGTGTTTCACCACACCTTATAAATCATTGGCTTAAAATTTTGGAACCAATCAAAACACTCAATGTGCATTTAAATAATTAAACATTTACACCTGAAAAAACCATCACTCAACCCACCCAATACATCTCTTCAATACAAAATGTTACACTTGAACCAAATGGCAAGACAATAAATGTTAAATAGCATGAAGATTTGTGCATAATGTAAATGTGTATGATATACAAAATGTGCAAAATATACATATTGTGCCAAAAGGAGTATACTTTCTCTTATTGTATTAATTTATAAAACTCCATTTTATCTGTGCATAATGCAATTCCTGTTAGAATATTCCTTTATTTTTCCCTTTATTTCTTCATTTTAACCCTACTAAATTCATCAAAGATTACTTACATCACACACCTTATGCAAATAACTGATGTAAATCAAAAGATGTATACTAAATTTACACATGCTAAATTTACTATATTACCCAAAGCTGTCCACCTCAATATTGACTTTGCAAGATTTACATATCTAAATTCATGCCATTAGGGAAAAGAGTTTTGAAGTTTAAGATAAACTTGGACTCCATTTCCAATAGTTTATTATTCACTCCAATTTCCCCTTCCGCACTGAAAGGCCTACCCAAAACACAAAATATTAAACCTTCCGCTGACCCATTATGAAAGTCTATGAAATATTTGGCCACTGGGCTCTCCTGTCTACTGTTCCTAATGTCTCCTAGGTGTTCCATTATCCTTAATTTAACTTTTCTGGAGGTTTGTCCCACATACCACTTTTGACACCCACAACCAATAATGTATACCACTCCCCCCGAGTTGCAGTCATAGTATTCCAAAGCCTTATATTTCTTGTTGTTAATCAGTGTGCCATCTAGATTCCTTACTCTATTGCAAACTTTACAATTCCCGCATTTATATGTCCCTACCTTAGAGATGTTAGTTTTCCTCTTTGGATTTCTGGTATTTAAAATCTCCTTAAGGTTGGGGTATCTGCCATAAGAGAAGGTGATCTTACTAGGAAACAATTTTCCTACTCTATCATCCCCCAGAACCAATGGCCAAAGACTAAACACTGTATCCCTCACAACTCTGGAAAATTGAGAAAATTTGGTGACAAAAAATAATTTGTCTTGTTCAATGGCCCCTGCTTCTTTATTGACCCACCACGTGGACTTAAAACCATGGCCACCTGAACTTCTTTTCCTAACCAAACTTTCCTCCAGGCTCTCCCCTTGCATAGGCACTGGAAGACCCAAATCCTTTTCCACCTTCCTTCTGGCAGAACGCACTAATGTCCCTTGATAACCCCTTGATTTTAATCTATTTTCTATTTTATCAAACTCGCATCCCACCAAACTTAGATCAGAAATGTTATTTCCAATACGTTTGAACTCCCCTGTGGGTAATGCATTTATTAATGCCCCACTATGCATACTGGAGGCATGCAAAAAATTATCTGCAGCTGTTTTTTTATGATAAGGTCTATGCTGGATTCTGTTGTTCGAATCTACATAAAATTCAACATCCAGATACTGGATATTGCTGCCCCCTATCGTATGAGTGAATGGAGTTTTATAAATTAATACAATAAGAGATAGTATACTCCTTTTGGCACAATATGTATATTTTGCACATTTTGTATATCATACACATTTACATTATGCACAAATCTTCATGCTATTTAACATTTATTGTCTTGCCATTTGGTTCAAGTGTAACATTTTGTATTGAAGAGATGTATTGGGTGGGTTGAGTGATGGTTTTTTCAGGTGTAAATGTTTAATTATTTAAATGCACATTGAGTGTTTTGATTGGTTCCAAAATTTTAAGCCAATGATTTATAAGGTGTGGTGAAACACAAATTAATTGTATTCCTTGAGAAGGCGAAGGCCGAGGTACCAGAGTGCAATAAAGAAAAAACTTTTTTCACCATTCACCTGCATGTCTGTGGCGTTGACAGTTTTCTATTTTCAACATTTTCACCAGTGTTTTTTATTCGTATGGAGTTAAGGGTAGCCAGCTGAGTGTTCATTTTATCTTGAAAACCCGCAGCTGTAGGATCCTTCAACATGTCACTCGCTTCTTTAATCAAGTCTCTTTGAAGACGAGTGAAATGGCACAGGTAGTTCAGGCTATGATAAAGGAGGTGACTACATATTATGACATCAAACTGTTGGAGAAATATGTTAACTTAAATATAACCCCGAGGGGGTTGCGAGTAGAGCGTTTACCTGCCTACGAGTTTGCAGAAGAGGAGGCGGATTTATCAGCTGAATGGAAGGCAGTTTCTTTAAAATGCACAATTAGTTGGCTTGGCATTCTCATTAGAAGAAATGAGAGAGTACTGGACAGAGTCCGCACGTCTATTTTGCAGTTACAGAAAGAACTGACACGGGAAAGCTCAAGTAATATCTTTGAAGATAACATTTCGGATATTAGAACTAGAGTGTCTAAAGTGGAATCGGAGGTCATCACACGCAAAAAGAACAAACTATTAAGAGACATTAAAGATCATGAGTCTGGTAGGATCTATTCGTGGCAATACAGCTTTAAAAGAAAGCGCGGAACCAGACGTGACGTCAAGAGTCAGGCTAGGAGCGATTCAGTTGGGGATTCCACTTTTTCATCAGTGGAAATGGAGTCGGCAGGAAGAAAAAGCGTTTCTTTTGAGAATTTGAACTCTACCCAAGAAGCGGAGTCGAGGGTGATGGATGTGGTAGAGACTTCTAATCAAAGTTCCACACAGAACGTGGTGCAGAACAAGGGTAGAGGGCGACGCTTTCAAAATAAAAGCAATAGAAGATAAAGACGAGCCAACTGGTCCCCGTATTCCTGGTCATGATGTTTTTATAAATTTGGTCAATAATGTTGGTTCGGCTGAAGGTGGTGCAATGACTCCGAATCAGGAAAGCATTTGTGGACCAGCGGTTTCATTCCTAGTAGGTGAGTCCTACCGTATTTTGAATTATTCCACTTTTGACATTTCAACTGCTAGTAGAAACGTGTTGTTGAAGGGACCGAAGTTCGTTCCAACCCGTTTCCCTTCTCTATCTGACATTTTGTCGGATGTAAAGTCATTTTGCAGAAAACTGCACTTAAGGGTGTTTTTTGAAGAAAATAAATCCAGCAGGGGTGTGGAAAGGGGATTGGAACAGGATTTGAACACTTCCACAGACTCTGTTCTGGACAGTTCACTTATGGACATTTCATTACATCAGAATGATCTTGTTGATATTTTTGCATCTGAAGATAATGTATGTGATATCAAAAGTGATGGTTTTCTTACAGGTTATGGGAGATTTGACATGCCGAGAATGCCCCAGGAGAATAAATTTAATGCTCCCAGAAGTAGTACGGCAATTTTGTTGTTTGAAAAGACACTATTCAAACAGCTGGAGTGTGAGCACGAAATGTTCATTAGAGGTAAGAAATCTTATAATTTGAATAAGGAGGAATGGGATGCTTTGTCAGACATGAAAAAATCTAATGAACATTTCGTGTTTACACAAGCCGACAAAGGGGGCAATTGGGTGATTTTACCCAGGGAAAGGTACAATAGGATGGCCCTTGAATTGCTAGATGATGTAAAAACTTATTCTAGGTTACCTTCTAACATGTTAAAAGATTATAATTCTGCACTATTAGAAATTTTGGAAAGAGGCGAGCGGTTGGGTTTTTTCACGTCTAAAGATGTGAAGATGATGTATAGAAAAAATCCAAGGAATGCAAGGTTTTTCATCATCCCAAAAATTCACAAAGACGTGGTAAACCCACCCGGTCGCCCTATAGTTTCTGGTAGAGGCTCTTTTCTGGAAAATGTGGGACTGTTCCTAGATTCTGTGTTAAAACAACATCTTCACAAAGTGCACGCACATGTTAAAAATACTAGAGAAGTCTGTATTGAAGTTAAAGACATGGCATGGGAACAGGATTTTTATTGGGCCAGCGTTGACGTCAAGTCCCTATACACAAGTATTAACACGGTTTGGGGTCTGAAGTCCATTGAGAGAATGTTGGGAGAAGGGCCTAGGACTAACTATATAGTGCAATTGTTGGAATTTTGTCTAACCCACAACTGCTTTGAGTTTGAGGGGAAACATTTCCTGCAGAAAGAAGGAACCGCAATGGGGGCTTCTTTTGCCCCATCCTATGCCATCCTCTTTATGGCATTCTTTGAAAATTCTGTCATTTATATTAATAATTTCTATAGGGCTAAGGTAGTTAAATATAGACGCTTCATAGATGACTTGTTGTTCCTATGCAAAGGGGATCCCTCGGATTTTGATACATTCATTTCGGAAATTAAAGGAAATCCTTATGGTTTGGACTTCACTCATACGATAGGGGGCAGCAATATCCAGTATCTGGATGTTGAATTTTATGTAGATTCGAACAACAGAATCCAGCATAGACCTTATCATAAAAAAACAGCTGCAGATAATTTTTTGCATGCCTCCAGTATGCATAGTGGGGCATTAATAAATGCATTACCCACAGGGGAGTTCAAACGTATTGGAAATAACATTTCTGATCTAAGTTTGGTGGGATGCGAGTTTGATAAAATAGAAAATAGATTAAAATCAAGGGGTTATCAAGGGACATTAGTGCGTTCTGCCAGAAGGAAGGTGGAAAAGGATTTGGGTCTTCCAGTGCCTATGCAAGGGGAGAGCCTGGAGGAAAGTTTGGTTAGGAAAAGAAGTTCAGGTGGCCATGGTTTTAAGTCCACGTGGTGGGTCAATAAAGAAGCAGGGGCCATTGAACAAGACAAATTATTTTTTGTCACCAAATTTTCTCAATTTTCCAGAGTTGTGAGGGATACAGTGTTTAGTCTTTGGCCATTGGTTCTGGGGGATGATAGAGTAGGAAAATTGTTTCCTAGTAAGATCACCTTCTCTTATGGCAGATACCCCAACCTTAAGGAGATTTTAAATACCAGAAATCCAAAGAGGAAAACTAACATCTCTAAGGTAGGGACATATAAATGCGGGAATTGTAAAGTTTGCAATAGAGTAAGGAATCTAGATGGCACACTGATTAACAACAAGAAATATAAGGCTTTGGAATACTATGACTGCAACTCGGGGGGAGTGGTATACATTATTGGTTGTGGGTGTCAAAAGTGGTTATGTGGGACAAACCTCCAGAAAAGTTAAATTAAGGATAATGGAACACCTAGGAGACATTAGGAACAGTAGACAGGAGAGCCCAGTGGCCAAACATTTCATAGACTTTCATAATGGGTCAGCGGAAGGTTTAATATTTTGTGTTTTGGGTAGGCCTTTCAGTGCGGAAGGGGAAATTGGAGTGAATAATAAACTATTGGAAATGGAGTCCAAGTTTATCTTAAACTTCAAAACTCTTTTCCCTAATGGCATGAATTTAGATATGTAAATCTTGCAAAGTCAATATTGAGGTGGACAGCTTTGGGTAATATAGTAAATTTAGCATGTGTAAATTTAGTATACATCTTTTGATTTACATCAGTTATTTGCATAAGGTGTGTGATGTAAGTAATCTTTGATGAATTTAGTAGGGTTAAAATGAAGAAATAAAGGGAAAAATAAAGGAATATTCTAACAGGAATTGCATTATGCACAGATAAAATGGAGTTTTATAAATTAATACAATAAGAGAAAGTATACTCCTTTTGGCACAATATGTATATTTTGCACATTTTGTATATCATACACATTTACATTATGCACAAATCTTCATGCTATTTAACATTTATTGTCTTGCCATTTGGTTCAAGTGTAACATTTTGTATCGAAGAGATGTATTGGGTGGGTTGAGTGATGGTTTTTTCAGGTGTAAATGTTTAATTATTTAAATGCACATTGAGTGTTTTGATTGGTTCCAAAATTTTAAGCCAATGATTTATAAGGTGTGGTGAAACACAAATTAAATGTATTCCTTGAGAAGGCGAAGGCCGAGGTACCAGAGTGCAATAAAGAAAAAACTTTTTTCACCATTCACCTGCATGTCTGTGGCGTTGACAGTTTTCTATTTTCAACATTTTCACCAGTGTTTTTTATTCGTATGGAGTTAAGGGTAGCCAGCTGAGTGTTCATTTTATCTTGAAAACCCGCAGCTGTAGGATCCTTCAACATGTCACTCGCTTCTTTAATCAAGTCTCTTTGAAGACGAGTGAAATGGCACAGGTAGTTCAGCGAACGCATAGTAAATGTCGCTGACGAAAACATCCGCTTCCCGTACCTGTCCATGGACCTAGATTCCTTGTTAGGTGGATGGACAGGTACTGAAGGATCAGCTAGTTCCTTCTTAGTGGCAGCAGCTACCACCATAGCATCCACAGAAACTCCTTTTGTCAAGAACTGCTTGTCTGCTGGTGCCGTTATGAATTTGGAGGGTCTCCTGGGAGTGGGATCTACTGAATCAGGAGCCGTCCATGCCTTTTAGCAACCACCTGCATGAGGGGGTCAAAGGGGGGGGGACACCCAGGAGGTGGAAGGGCGAGAGCCAAACGCCTCAAGATATACAGATTCATCCTCCGAAGGGTTAAGGGCTGGCCAATTTCCCCTCTGCTTCAGGATCTCTAGAATGTCTGCAAAAGAGACATCTTCAGAAGGGGAACGGGGGGAACCCTCGGAATCATCTAAATCTGTATCAGATGTTATTGACTCAGGTGAGTCAATGTGTTTCCTCTTACACTTCCTCTTCCGAGGGGGCTCCTCTGCAAAATCAGGAGAGGCCTCGGAAGAGGATGAAATCCCCACATGGGGTTCCTGAGGAGCTGGCTCTCTGTGGTCCGGGATGAGGGAGTGAGTCGACTTGACCTGAGGCACTGTAGAGGGAGGGGCGGACGGCACCGACTGTGGAGTAGAGCCAGGCTCTAACACACTCCACATGACCTCGAAAGCACCCCTGTCAGGCAAAGCCAGAGGTCCCCGCTCCGAGAAGCTGAGAACCCCCCTCGGCACCGACAGTGATGGCTCCGAGGCCGATGTCGGAGCTGAACTCACCAGCGCCGAAGCTCCGAGAGGAAGAGCGGGGTCGGACAAGGGTCCGATGCCACTCACCCCCTCGGAGCCGACGATGGAAGTCCGGCGCCGAGATTCTTCTAAGGAAGAAATCGGAGCCGACGATGGAGCCGAAGACAATTGTATCGGCTCCGACGCTACCACAGTCTCGGTTCCGACACGACCCGGCTCCGAGCTCAACGAAGTCGGAGGAGGAATATATTGATGGACAAGGGCAGGCATCGACTGATGAGTCGGGCTCTGAAGCATCTGGGCTAGTGCCTCGGACTTAAGAAGTCGACTCACTACCCTCTGAAGGTCATGATCCGATAGCCTCGATGACCTAGAGGAATGAGATTTATGGCTCCGTTCAGACAGCAGAGGAGATCCTGGAGCCGAATGAACGGAGCCAAGGGACGGTGACCTGGACCTCTTCCTCGATGTCGGCTCCGAAGATCTGGACGGAGCCGACACGGGAACCTCTATTACCTCGGCTCCAGCCGGAGCCGAGGGAACCACAGAAACTGTGGACTGAGACTCATCGGCTCCAGCCGGAGCCGATGTAGGCGGAGGTTTAGAAGCCTTAGGTCTCGGCTCAGTTGCTGGAGCCGAGGACCTAGAAGCCTTAGAGGGCTTCCCAGAGACAGAAAGGGAATCCTCCGGCTTAAGAAGACCCCTCAGGATCAACTTATTTTTTCTTTCCTGCAGGACCCTGGGGCTGAAGCCGTGGCATACAGCACAGGAGTCCTGCAGGTGCAAAGGCCCCAGGCAATAGACACAAGAAGTGTGACCGTCTGTCAGAGACATTTTCTGACAGCACGCATCACACTTCTTGAAGCCTGAGACCTTTGTGTCTTTAGACATCCTAAACAAAAGTGTAATCACACACACTCAACAGACACACTGATTACACTAATGTACTTTTAAAACTCAAAAATAAACAATTAACTAAAGTTTACCAAGAGTAACACACACACACAACTAGGGGATGGAGAAAGGCCAGAAGGCCCGAGAGAGAACTTTAAAAGTTCTTGGGAAAAAAATGGGATTTTCCAGAAAACCGGAGTAGAAAACCACTACACTAAGGGAAATATATTTAAACTCAAAAATATAGGGTTTTAAGAGTTCTAATTTTACCAAAATTACACTTACCAACAAGCCGGTAGAAAAACCAACACCTCGATGCTGTAGCGGCAAACGAGATCTGAGGTAACTCTCGCCTAGCATTGTGGGATATAAGGGGAGCCTCGAGCCGGTGGAACCAACTCTCGAGCTTTTAGAGTGGCCGAGTCGGAGCCGAGGTCGGCTCCGAACCCATCCAGCAAGAATGAAGGCGAGATAGACAACTTAACATCAGGTCACGACTCCCACAAACTAAACTACTGGAGAAACAGAATACCCCTACATCCAGATGAACAGCAAAGTATATCTGGCAATCACAGAACTTTGGTAGCTTCAATAATTAAGACTTGTGCTAGAAGATCCAGTGGGAACACAGTATCTAAAGAAGCAGCTACACTAAGAGATGAAGCAGAGTTTCAGTACCTACACAAACATGCACGTATTCAAGTTGCAGGAAACCAAATCAAGCAAGCTGTAACATTCCTGGCATTGAGAACCACCACTTCGATATGGTTCGGTTTAATGATGCAAATGGCCATGTTGGGATGTCCATTAGCCAGATTCCACCTGAAAAAAGGTACTAAGGGGGAAGCTAGGGTTTTAGCCAGTATGCAGAACTCATTCAATGAGAATTGCAGGCCATTCTTTAAGATACAAGTTGGATAGTCCATCAACTCTGCCATGGTGTACGCATCCACTACCATTTCCCCATATCCTTACTGAAATGGGATCAGAAGGAGCTCCATTTTTCTATTTAGTAAAGAATTATAATTTGGGTTACACATTAGAACTACAGTTGTATCTCAAGGTACCTGCCATCATTCACTTGTCCTACGATATAAAAAATTCGAGAGAAAGAATAAGAAACACTGCCAAACCCCCATCATATTATCCTCTCTCTAGACAAGGCTATGACACTGTGTGCAGGGTTTATGATTCTGTGCTGCCCTGTCTGGTCAAGACCATATCACTACTTAGTTATCTCAACACAAAAGGAAGAGCTCTAGTCTTAACACAGATTCTACAACACTGTAGGAAAAAAACAATGCCCACAGACTGTTTGTTTAGGCATAGCTCTCATTCCTAAGAGCTCCATTTCTCCAGCAAGAAGCAGCCCACGAGCGTCACAACCCATCACTGAAGCACCCACTGATGGACAACTGCAGTGAGAGCATAATGGAAAGGCCCATGGTGAGCTAAGCTTGAAGTAACTCTCCGAGCCCAATTAATGTGTATACACAGGTGCCCAAAGAAATTAAAAGGCATTCCTTCATCTCAGCTAATGGACAGTCATATGGTGAGGACACCCCAGAATTTAATTTAAGAGTCGGAGGGTGAATACGATTCCTGCTTGGGAGTATTTCCTAATTTTCAGGACTAGCTTACAAAAGTCATGTGCATGACATAGAAGTACCCATAGGACAAAAACAGCAACAACAAAATATTTGGTATAATCACACAACTACATTTAAATAACAAAGTTGCTAAAAAAAACACACTGAGGTCATACGTAACCCATGAAAAATTACACCTATGCAATAATTATAAAACTAGATATCGAAAAATGATAGTCTGATTTATCAAAGTTTATAATTTTACAGCTCTTAATCATTCCTTTTGATGGAGTTCCAGAAGTTTGCAGCGTCACTTCCAGTGGATGGAGCTTAAGGGTTTTGAAAGAATAAAATGATGCCCTTATATTTCAAACAAATGCCCATATCTCTGGAACCATAGAGGTTACTTAAAAAGATGTAAATTTCAAACTCTTCAGCACAACCTATTTTTATAGTGGTAGTATTCTTTAGATTCTCAGTCTTTAACAGAATTTTATAAATCACTATAAATGCAGTAATTATTTATGTAATATTTTGTAAACAACTTACAATATCTTAGCAACGACTCAAGTCACACACGCACTTGTCAATCATTTTGTGCTCCCAGCTGAGAGCTTTCATATAAGGATAAGCAGCTCTGTCTGTGCTGCTTAATCTTCGAGATATTTACAAAAACATGAGATTTATGACAATATAAATCAATATTATATGAACAATTAATCTCTAACTGCACTACACAGAGGTCAAATATCAATACAGTTGTGTTTACCACTGTGTAAGCTTTAAGATGAAATATTTTAGTACTTTGTATGCAGCATGGTTTTGGAATTATTAATGCAAATATCAACAAGGAATACTTGATGTCTAATGCTGTCAAGTAGGATGCAACTGTACAAGCACCTGAAGAAGTCACTCAGCTGTAATAAGTTAAGTATGGAACTAAAAGGCACCAGCTCATTTATACCTGGAAAGACCATGGCATTTAATCGTAGCTGCCAAAAACGTTCCCTGCATTCTATTTTAGTCTCCCAGGCCTCATCTCTTGCATCTTTTTCGACCATCTCTATCAAAGTAAAAACTTATTAAAACTGGTACACAAAGTTGAATGCTTGCATAAAGCACTGTTGAGATTTGCCTTAGAGATTGTCATAATAACATTTTTATATATATATATATATATATATATATATATATATATATATATATATATATGTTGTTTCTTTCGGCTTATCCCAGTTAGGGGTCACCACAGCGGAACTCCTTTCCGCTAATGTTTGGTAGTGGATTTTTGCGTGCCGAGTTACCAGCCCTGACGCACAACCTTCAACGAAGGCACACCCATTCATGCATGCCTCCACAGAGAAGACTCTCTAGCTGAGAATCGAACGCGACAACATCTTGCTGTGAGGCGACAACGCTACTGCGGATATATATATATATATATATATATATATATATATATATATATATATATATATATCTATCAAAAAACAACTCACCAGCAACCCCAAAGTAGTTTATACAGAAAACTGAACCCAGTCGGAAGGTATATCCAGTCGAGTATCACACTCAAGATTCACTCCAAGTCTGACAAAGAAAATCCTTGTAGCAGTATATCCAGTGTAGTAATATAACCAAAATTCAGCAAAAGACTCCTTTTCAAATGTATAAGAAACTCTTTATTAACGTTAGCTTTGTGGATATTCCGCTTCCTCAGGCGTTGCAATTTATTAGATTAATGCCAAAGCTTTAAATACTAAATTTCAAATTTCATCATATCCTGTTAATGAACAACATCATTTCCTGTTAATGGACAACATCATTTCCTGTTAATGAACAACATCATTTCCTGTCATTATTGCGTTTTAAAGTTACAAAGATGCATATATAGCATATAAACCAACATATATAAATACTTCAACTATTAAAATATGTAAGTAAAAATAGACATATTAAGACCTAGCTAACTATCAAAAATGTATATAACAACAATTACGATAAATACATTTTCATAAATCTACAAGAATCTATCTAAAAACATAATAGCTAACATACATGGCACAAGAAATATGCTCTGCCGACAACTTCAAATAAAATGCATAAAAGTACACATACAAAAACAAAAATCTACAATGTGTTCATTCATTCTAAGCAACATTTGAATAGATTAAGGAAATAGAAACATACTCTGTTGGCAACTTCAGGTAGAATGCACCATAAACACACAATCTACAGTGTGTTCATGCATCATAAACATCATTTAAACAAATTAAGAAAGCAAAGATCAAGGCATAATCATTCAGATAGATTAACAGCTATAAGTCTTCAGTTCAAAATGTAGACGTACAATCGACTAAAAAATTCAAAGCATAATTGCTTAGTTTAAACGTAGCAAT